>NC_056581.1:14922193-14928588 GCF_018340385.1 Cyprinus carpio | reverse complement strand
TATATACAGTCACAAGAATTGTTTATTACACTTTGTGCCAATATCATCAGACCATAATTATGTAAGCATCACTTGGCTGTTGAGGTGTAGTTTGGCCTCCTCCTCAATGCATTTTATAAATGTTGTCAAATTGTCCTACGCATGATCACCTTTTTTTTTTTCCATTAGTAACATGCAATTATATAGGAGGAGGTGTTGAATTTAATCTTTAAACAGGTTAAGTAAAAAATCACGAATATGCTATATAAGCATATATATTTAACAAAATGCTTTTCCTATATACATACATACCTGCTCAAAAAAATAAAAAATAAAGGAACACTTAAACAACACAATGTACTGTCAAGTCAATCACACTTCTGTGAAATCAAAGCTGCCTGCCACTTAGGAAGCAACTGCTGATTGAAAAATCAATTTCACATGCTGTTGTGCAAACCAAATAGACAGCAGGTGAAAATGATAGGCAATTAGCAAGACGCCCTAATAAAGGAGTGGTTTGCAGATGGTGACCACAGACCACTTCTCCAGTTCCTATGCTTTCTGGCTGAAGTTTTGGGTCACTTTTTGAATGCTGGCAGTGCTTTCACTCTAGTAATGGCAGCAGCAGACTACAACCCACACAAGTGGCTCAGGTGGTGCAGCTCATCCAGGATGGCACATCAATGCGAGCGCTGTGGCAAGAAGGTTTGCTGTGTCTGTCAGGCGGTGGTGTCCAGAGCGCATGGAGGTGCTACCAGGAGACGGAAGGCCAGGTACATCCAGGGAGGAACGGAGGAGGCCGTGGGGAGGGCAACAACCCAGCAGCAGGACAGCTACACTCTGCCTTTGTGTGCAAGGAGGTACAGGAGGAGCACTGTAAAGCCCTGCAAAAGTACCTCCAGCGGGCCACAAGTGTGCATGTGTCTGCTCCAATTGGTCAGGGAAACAGACTCCATGAGAGTGGGTATAAAGAGGGGCCCGATGTCCCACAGGTGGGGGTTGTGCCCCTGGCCCAACACCAAGGCAAGACATTTGGCATTTGCCAGAGAACACCAAGATTGGCAAATTAAGCCACTGGAAGCCCTGTGCTCTTCATAGAATCAGCCTGGTTCACACTGAGCACATGTGACAGAAGTGACAGAGTCTGGAGACGCGCTGTGGAGAACGGAGACTGCTGCCTGCAACATCCTCCAGCATGACTGGTTTGGCAGTGGGTCAGTAATGGTGTGGGGGGTGGCATTTCTTTGGAGGGCGCGCATGGCCCCTCCATGTGCTCGCTGAAGTGGCCAAGCCTGACTGCCAATAGGTACCGTAGATGAGAATCCTCAGACCCCTTGGATTCCATATGCCAGTCGCGGTTGGCCCTGGGTTCCTCCTAATGCAAGACAATGCTAGACCTCATTTGGCTGGAGTGTGTAAGCAGTTCCTGCAAGACGAGAGTTATTGATGCTATGGACTGGCCAGCCTGAATCCAATTTAGCACATCTGGGACATCATGTCTCACTCCATCCCACCAACACCACGTTGCACCACAGACTGTCCAGGAGTTGGTGGATGCTTTGAGTCCAGGTCTGGGAGGAGATCCCTCAAGAGACCATCCAGCCACCTCATCAGGAGCATGCCCAGGCATTGTAGGAAGGTCATTCAGGCCTTGTGAGGAGGCCACACACTACTGAGCCTCATTTTTGACTTGTTTTAAGGACATTACATCAAAGTTGGATCAGCCTGTAGTGTGTTTTTCCACTTCAATTTTGAGTGTAACTCCAAATCCAGACCTCCATGGGTTAATAAATTTGATTTTTCATTGATAATTTTTGTGTGATTTTTTTTTGTTGTCAGCACATTCAACTATGTAAAGAACAAAGTATTTAATAAGACCATTTCATTAATTCAGATCTAGGATGTGTTGCTTAAGTGTTCCCTTTATTTTCTAGCTGACTACTTTGTTCAATAAAAAATGTAAGAGAGCACAAAGCGTATTGTGATTATTGGATGGCAAGTGCGCTACAAATAATATGAAGTTCACGCATTAACAGAGCACAGCTTATAGACTAAAGATCTTGATAACAAGAAGCCTTATTATTATTGATTATAAACAAGAATTGTTAACAATATTGTTAATGTCCACACAGCTGACAGCTTGACCTGTTGTAGTTTACTCAAGTTGTGCATGAAATGATAAGAAGAAGCCTTATTAGTACTGTTTACGTTTTACTGTTTGTATCTATCATTATTGATCTCAACTGTATCAACTGGAGCCTGCTCTTTTAGCAGGTGCCGTCAAGCGCTGATGTTTTTCCACTAAAACTTTGATGCGCCAGCTTCTCAGTCTAATCGTCAACATAACAAAAGTTGTGATCGCAAAACAAGCAGGGAAAAAGGCATTACATGGACATATTTAAGTCATAATATGTTAATCTATATGATAGTCGCCAGTGGCAATCTCAGCAAAAATATCACTATCAAATTAATATTTTTGGTCGCAAACGCGACCGTTTTAGTTGCAGTATGGAGTCCTGAAACTGATAAGAAACAGTTCTGCCATTTCAACAATATACTGTATGTTCAAACTTCATCACTTACCCTTATCTACCTCACTTTTTTTCCTTCGGATTGATAGTGCTGCTTCTTCATTTTAAAACAACACTAAAAATAACCACGACTAAAACATTAATAAGCATCTGTCTGAGCTGGGTTTATTTGCCAGGTGTGCGCAAACACACAAGGAATTTTTTTTTTCTTTTAAGGTGCTCCTGGTACATACATACATACATACATACATACATACATACATACACACACATCTGACATGAGAACAGAAAAAAAAAAAAAAAAAAATTAAATTAAATTAAAAATAGTAAGACTCTAGCAATAAATAATGTGTATGAATCTGGAACAGTGGATTGATTTATGTACAGATTTGTGCATTTTACTCTATATAGAACTGTACAAATAAAGAGATATGCATATGTATTTACATAATACTTGAGAAAGGCAATAAATAAAGATGTAGAATGATTTACGGAAAAAAGAATTACAGAACACAAGTAATGATTCATATGTTAGCTGTTAAAAACTGGAGATGGCATGGGGAAAACTGTTTTTATGCCTATAGATGTTCTAGTGCACAGAGATCTGTAGCAACTGCCTGAGGAGAAGTGCAAACAGGCTGTGTCCAGGGTGAAAGGGGTCTTTGATGATGTTACCTGCCCGTTTCTTCACTCTGGAGTTGTACAAGTCCTAAACACTGGGCAGGTGCACACCAATGATCTTTTCTGCTGTCCTAACAGTCTGTTGCAGTCTTCTTAAATCTAAATTTGCTGGGTGAACCCAAACCAGACAGTTATAGAAAGAGCACAATACCGACTCAATAATAGCCGAGTAAAACTGTGTCATCTGCGCCTGTGGTAGGTTGAACTTTTCAGCTTATGAAGGAAGTACAACCTCTGCTGGGCCTTTTTCACAGTGGAGTCAATGTGAATGTCCCACTTAAGGTCCTGAGAGATGGTTGTGCCCAGGAACCTGAATGACTCCACTGCAGCCACAGTGATGTTCATGATGGTGAGTGGGGGGAGTGCCGGGGGGTTTCTCTTGAAGTCTATGATCATCTCCACAGTTTTGAGGTGTGTTCAGCTCCAGGTTGTTGTGACTGCAAACAAGATCCTTACATAAGTCCCTGGTTTGTCCAGATGTTGGAGGATGTTATGCAATCCGATATTGACTGCATCATCCACAGACCTGTTTGCTCTGTGGTTGCCAGCACCAGTCTCTCAAATGACTTCATGACCACTGATGTTAAAGCAACAGGTCTGTCGTAATTAAGTCCTGTGATTTTTGGTTTCTTGGTTACAGGGATGACGGTGGAGCATTTGGAGCAGGAGGGGACTTCACACAGCTCAGGGATCTGTTAAAGATCACTGTGAAGATGGATGATAGATAGCTATCTTGTTCTATATCAGCAGTTTCTTCAACAACCATAAATGTTTTGACATGGATCTTGTATTTTTAACTCAGGTCTGAATCCTATGGTCTATGTTTTATTTTAACCCTGGTTTTAAAAAGACAGTTAAACTCATCTTAACTCAATATTTTCAATATTTTTTCACAGATCATCAATTGTAAGTAAACTGATAAAGCCATCATTCTGAGAACAATTTTTCAAAAACTGCAATTGTCATAAAGTCATAAAGGTAAATAATCATAATAGTCACAATTTACACTCATGCATTTTAATATTATAGTTTGTTTCATTGAGTATCATTGCTTTATAACTGTTGTAGGATTTGTCAGAATTTAACAATTAAGCAAACTTATTTTTACTTGAAGTTTAAGCGACAAAATGTTCAGTTGTGTAGCATTAGCTTATTAGGAAAATAGAATGACAAATCTTCAAACTAATGGAATAAATGATAAAGACAGATATTATGTACTCTATTTTTCACTTTTATCAGTCAGGCTGAATCTGTGTTGATATAAATTAAAAAACACAATGACAGACACAAAGAGGACAGTCATACAGAACTACGTGAAAGGATCAAATGTATTATCATGGTGGTTCATCACAAAGTGAATAATTAAAATGGCTTACACCACACCTCAGATTAAAACATCTGAAACAAAGTAACTTCAGATTCATCCAAAAAGCATTTAAAGGGTGGAGCTACACACAAAGGTGTAAAGCCTAACAATAAAAATATTAAATATTTTTATTGTAACTTTTTAGTGAGTTGAAGTAATGTTTATTGTTTGGGTGTCGCTGTTGGACAGTGTTATTCCTGCTTCCTGCTTGCCGTGCTGCTGTTTTTGTGATCGTAGCTCCGTGTAGCTTTGTTTTTCTGCTAGAATCTTTATATTACTATCACTCTCTTTTGTTTAAAGTGATAAAAATGTAACTTAATTCCCACCCATATTTCCGATATTATCTATCAATCTAATCTGATTCATTTGATCTTTCATCTTTACTTTTAAATCCGCGAAAGTGCAGTGCACCTGCATCACAGTTAGCACTTTCGTTAGCTTGTCATTAGCGTTTCCATTTGTGCCTATAAGCTGTTTTTCTTTCCTCTCTATATTTCATCAAAACACGGTGAGTAATGGCCGCCTGCTATTGTTATTTGCACTGCTTGCCACATGTATGGTTATCCTCTGGTAGGTGATGAGGGTGCCACATGTATTAAATGCAGGGAAATAGTTAGGCTGACAGAAGTTTCCCAGGAGTGAGACAGCATCAAACTTGGTGAGGGTTGATAAGAATGTGAGGGCTCTAGATGTCTAGGCTTTGGAATCTGGCTCAGGGAGTCCTGACATTGTTAGGTTCAGGCAGCCGAAGAACGCTGGGTGACTGTGGCTGACATAATTAGGTGGGTCTAAACACCACTTTTCTGTTCGATCAAAACATTAAACAGGGTTTCACCCCCCACTCAGTGATGCACCCACTGAGAAACCTGAATGAAAGTGCTCTCCTGATTATTGGCGTTCTGGCCAATACGGAATGTGACCAACATAGAGATACCAACCACCATAGTCCAATGTTTACCGAGGAGCCAAGCGCCTGACATCTTATGGGAGAATTTAAAAGTGGCTGGCTAATGCTAAATAAATACATTATGGGTGTTATTCCATGGCCGTGGTAATCTAATGAATCGACTGACTTCATGGTGGAGATCACTAAAAATAACATTAAAGAGGTGTGTGAACTTTGCAAAGCCATGATGTGCAGGACACTGTAATATGCTCTGGTCGCCCTCCCTGCTTACACCGTGGTGATGAGATGCATAGCTTAGATTATCATCAACTCAATGGCCTGGATGTCTAAGTGGGTGGCCCACAGAATAACATGAGTTTTCATAGGCAATTGGATTGAAGTCTTTTTGGGGCAGGCCTGACCTGTTGAAAAGAGATGGTCTTCATCCCTCCTGGGGTGGGCTGCCCCCTCTTTCTTTCTAGAAATATGGCGCACATAGTCCTTAGAGTTTGTCCTTAACTAACTGGGGCCTCAGTGTCAGTGAAGCAGACAGACTGGCTAAACCCGGCGTCACCTTTACCGCCTCCTGAGTCCACAGAAGTCAGTTAATTCTCAGCACATGAGAGACTCTTTCAACCTGGAGAATATCCACACTATAGACGACTGTGTCTGTTCCCTCCCGGGCTAGAAAATGCAAAAAAAAAAACGTCCAAACCAATTTAAGAGCAACAATTTAGTGAGTAATTGAGGTTCAACAACAATAAAAAAACAGATACAATGTCTGTGGGATAAAGCAAATGATAAAAGCTTGGCTTATGAATATCAGGTCCACTTCCTACAAAAAGCACTTTTTGTAAAATAATATGATCATTGATCATAATCTAGATGCACTCTGTTTGACAGAAACCTGGCTAAAACCTGATGATTACATTATTTTAAATGAGTCTAGCAA
>NC_056581.1:14921269-14921357 GCF_018340385.1 Cyprinus carpio | reverse complement strand
ATCTCTCTTTTCTAGCATTTTAAAAACAGTTGCTCCTTTGCACTTAAGGAAGGTTAAGGAAAACAGTCTGACACCATGGTATAATGAG
>NC_056581.1:14920101-14920194 GCF_018340385.1 Cyprinus carpio | reverse complement strand
ATTGTAAAACTGAATTTTTCCATCTCAAATATATATCTAAATTACGGCCTATGCTCTCAATGTAAAATGCAGAAATGTTAATCCATGCGTTTA
>NC_056581.1:14891240-14919943 GCF_018340385.1 Cyprinus carpio | reverse complement strand
GAGAGGATGATACTATTAGAGATAAAAATTGTAACCATGCAGCTCAGCGTACAGATCCAATCAGGACAGTGCACTCTAGGATCCCCTGCGGAACATTCCACTCTTCTCTACAATAGGAGCGGAAGAATGTTATAAACTTGTTAAATCAGCTAACAACAACAGGTATGTTAGACCCTATCCATCTAAGCTCCTAAACGAGGTGCTTCAGAAGTCATAGATCCTCTTCTGACTATTATTAATTCCTCATTGTTATGTGGTAGGGTATGTCCCCAAACCGTCAAACTGGGCCGTTATTATTAAGCCTCTCATCATAAAACCACAAACTTTGACACCAAAGAAACTACTTAATATGGGACCGATCTCCAAGATACTAGAAAAGGTAGGATCCTCACAAGTTATATTACCCTTCCTTAGAGCAAAATGGCATCTGTTGAGGATTTCCAGTCAGGAGATTAGACCGTATCAATAAGTACTAGAGACTGCTCCTCCACCTTAAGTTACAAATGACCTGCTCTTATCATCTGATCGTGGTAGTATCTCTCTATTAGTGCTATTGGATCTTAGTGCTGGCTTCGACACTAATTGACCACACTATTCCTTTGCCATAGACTAGAACACTTTGTGTGCCATTAATGGAAGTGCATTAGCATGGGTTTTTAAATCGTACTGATATGACCGCCATCAATTCGTTAGCAGCTGACAATGAAGAGGTATCATATCCGATCACCAAGTGCAGTAGTGGAGTACCGCAGGCCTCAGTACTAGGGCCGTTAACTTCTTCACCCGCTTTACATTGTTACCCTTGGGAGATATCATCAGGAAACACGGTGTTAGGCTTTCACTGTTATGCTGATGATACTCAGCTCTATATTTCTTCGTCGGCCCGGCGAGAAACATATCCCAATTTGACGCTGTCTAAGCATTGATGGCTGCGCTGTCAATTCTATTCGTCGTCCATCAAAGGTGAGGAACCTAGGTGTGCTATTTGATAGCAACCTTTCCTTAGAAAAGCCATGTTGCTAGCAATTGTAAAACTGAATTTTTCCATCTCAAATATATATCTAAATTAACGGCCTTATGCTCTCAATGTCAAATGCAGAAATGTTAATCCATGCGTTTTATGACCTCAAGTTTTAGGACTATTGTATTGCTCCTCTGGGTGATTTTTTCTGTACGCTTAGTAAACAAACTCCAGTTAGTCCAAAATGCAGCAGCCAGAGTTCTTACTCAGCAACCAGAAGTATGCCATATGTAGCCCGGTCCTGTCAACACTGCAGCTGGCTCCCTATCAAACATTGTATTAGAGTTTTAAATCTTGCGTTATTACTTATAAAGCCCTGAATGGTTTAGCACCTCAGTAGTTTGAACGAGGCTCTTGTTACATTATAGTCCTCACACGTCCCGCTCCGTTCTCAAAACTCTGGCAAGTTTGATAATACCTAGAATATAAAGTTCAACTGGGGGTGGCAGATCCTTCTCCCTATTTTTAGCGGCCAAAACTCTGGGAAAACCTACCTAACCAAAAATTGTTTTGGGAGGCAGCACACACTCTTGCAGTATTATTAAATCCTAGATTAAAGACCCATCTCTTTAACCTGGCTTACACCATAACATACAATACACTTCTAATAATCCAAATTCCGTTTTAAAGGATTTTTAAGGACTGCATTAATTAGGTAAACTGGTAAACCGGAAACAATTCCCATCACACACCCGATGTACTTGCTACATCGTTAGAAGAATGGCATCTACGCTCATATTTAGTCTGTTTCTCTCTTATTCGAGGTCACCGTAGCCACCAGATCCAGTCCTTATCCAAGTCAGAGGGTCACTGGCAAGTCACCCGGATCCAGTATGTATCCAGCCCAGATGGTGGATCAGCACCTAGAAAGGACCTCTACAGCCCTGAAAGACAGCGGATATCCCAGGACTAGAGCCCCAGATACAGATCCCCTGTAAAGACCTTGTCTCAGACGCCCACCGCGGACAGACCACAGGGAAACAGATGATTCTCTGCAACAATCTGACTTTGCTTGCAGCCTGGAGGATTGAACTGCTGGTTCGTCTGGGTCAGAGGAGAACTGGCCCCCCAACTGAGCCTGGTTTCTCCCAAGGGTTTTTTTCTCCATTCTGTCAACTGATGGATTTTTGGGTTCCTTGCCGCTGTCGCCTCTGGCTTGCTTAGTTGGGGACACTTCATTTACCGTGATATCGTTGACTTGATTGCAAATGATTGCAACAGATACTATTTAACTGACCGGAGCTGCATGATGACATCACTGAATCAATGATGAACTGCCTTTAAACTGTCATTTTGCATTATTGACACTGTTTTCCTAATTAATGTTGTTCAGTTTGCTTTGACGCAATCTTTTTTGTTTAAAGCGATATATAAATAAAGATGACTTGACTTGACTTGATTGTTTCATATAAACCTGATGTGAATAAATTAATACTGTAACTGCTAAACATCACCTCATGTAGGCCGATTTTTTTTAATGATCCAAACAAAGGCTAAAATTATGCAAACCATTATTACCTATTTAGTTTTGAAAGCTCACACACTTTTCCTTTTATATATTATTAAATTTTTGTACGCCACTTTTGGATTATTTTAGGGATTGATTAAAAGGGTCATATGATGTTGCTAAAAAGAACATAATTTTGTGTGTTTGGTGTAATGAAATGTGTTTAAGGTTAAGGAATATGTGGTTTAAAGTTAAAAAAAACACAGTATTTTCCACATAATGTACAGGTGCATCTCAAGAAATTAGAATGTCCTGGAAAAGTTCATTTATTTTAGCAATGCAACTCAAATTGTGAAACTCGTGTATTAAATAAATTCAATGCACACAGATTGAAGTAGTTTAAGTCTTTGGTTCTTTTAATTGTGATGATTTTGGCTTACATTTAACAAAAACCCAGCAATTCATCTCAACGAATTAGAATATGGTGACATGCCAATCAGCTAATCAACTGAAAACACCTTCAAAGGTTTCCTGAGCATTCAAAATGGTCTCTCAGTTTGGTTCACTAGGCTACACAAATATGGGGATGACTTCTGATCTGACAGTTGTCCAGAAGACAATCATTGACACCCTTCACAAGGAAGGTAAGCCACAAACATTCATTGCCAAAGAAGCTGGCTGTTCACAGAGTGCTGTATCCAAGCATGTTAACAGAAAGTTGAGTGGAAGGAAAAAGATGCACAACCAACCGAGAGAACCGCAGCCTTATGAGGATTGTCAAGCAAAATTGATTCAAGAATTTGAGTGAACATCACAAGGAATGGACTGAGGCTGGGGTCAAGGCATCAAGAGCCACCACACACAGACGTGTCAATGAATTTGGCTACAGTTGTTGCATTCCTCTTGTTAAGCCACTCCTGAACCACAGACAACGTCAGAGGCGTCTTACCTGGGCTAAGGAGAAGAAGAACTGGACTGTTGCCTAGTGGTCCAAAGTCCTCTTTTCAGATGAGAGCAAGTTTAGTATTTCATTTGGAAACCAAGGTCCTAGAGTCTGGAGGAAGGGTGGAGAAGCTCAAACTGATCACCTCCATGCCATGCCGAATTGAGGCAGTAATTAAAGCAAAAGGAGCCCCTACCAAGTATTGAGTACATGTACAGTAAATGAACATACTTTCCAGAAGGCCAACAATGTTTTTTTTTATTATTCTAATTTGTTGAGATAGTGAATTGGTGGGTTCCCTTCGAACTTCGAACTGTGTCCTCTAGGGGTCGCTATGGGGAACGCCTCGTCATGACCCGTGTCTGAAGCATACATTGAAAAAACACCAACAAGTTGGCCGGCGACAGCCCCTGACGTCACTACCGGTACGACTATAGATAAATAGGTGCCGGGAGAACACGTTATTCTCTTTTTCGTCTTCACTGACTGTTCTGTTTGAAGCGTGGATCTGAACATGGTAAGAGCGATCTTTCTCTGTCTATCATGACGACTACTATCAAAGCATTTAGACAGTGTGTGCATCCGTGTCATCGCTATTTGACACCTGATGACACACACAATCTTTGCGTTGTTTGTTTGGGTGAAGAGCACTCACGCGATGTCCTTGAGGACATCAATGAAAAAGCTCTGCTCTCGTTTGCCTCTCTTTTCGAGGAAAGAGGGGCAGCCATCTGCTTCCTGCGGTTCAGGACCCGCCACTGCTGAGACACAGAGGGAGCTTGTGGGGATCACAGGTGGATCTGGCTGAGGAGTTTAGAGAGGGAATTTCCCTTTCGCGCTTGTCGGTGGTGGACGAGAGAGAGCCTCTGGAGGATGATGTTATATCTTTAACACTTTCCGATACAGAGGTTAGTGCTCTGCTGGGTTCGGCCCAGGAAGAGCAGGAGATGTCTGAGGATGGTGAAGAAGCTGAGGCTGAGCCTTCTCAACCCTCCTGCACTGTGTATGTAGAGCAGTTGGAGGTCAGGTAGCTGAGCTGCACCGCACCACAGATCTCTCTCTCTCCGTGCTACCAAGCAGGCCATCTCTGTCATGGGAAGGTCTATGGCGGCCATGGTGGTAACGGAGAGACATCTGTGGGTGAACCTGGGAGATACCAGGAAGAGAGAAAGGGGCTTTCTTCTAGATTCTCCGTTTTCGCCTTCCAAACTTTTCGGTACCTCTGTTGAGACGGTAGTCGAGAAGTTCAGGGAGGTGAAGGCGCGCAAAAGTGTGTGACGGAAATGTTACGCCCCTTGCCATACTGTGATGCTTGTCCCAGTCAGAACACTTGTGCTACAAGACAAAAACAATAAAACCCATTACAAATGAGCCATTTCTTGCATCCAGTGGGGACATAATTTCAGATTATAATGACTAACATTGTGTTTTTACACGTTGCGTTGTGTTGCATCGCGCCGTGTAAACATAAAACCATGTCTGCATTTGTGATCAGAGAAAAGACAAACAACAAGCAGTATTCTACACCAGCGGTTCTCAATTCCAGTCCTCGCACCCCCCAGCTCTGCATATTTTGCACGTCTCTCATTGTTAACACACCTGATTCAGATAATCAGATGGTTAGAAGAGAGCTCTGTGCATGAACTGTGTTCCCATTGACATGGTCCTTACACAGTGTTCATTGGTCCCTACTCCCTAAGCTGGAGAAATCTGTTACCTCACTTCGGAACATTCATTCACGGATTTGCGTTGAGTAACGTCTTCACACATGGGCAAGTGTGACATCATATAGCTCTGTAAATAAATACAATATAAATTCGCATTGTAGTCTTCTCTCCCAGGATCAGGAAACAGTCCATAAAATGTGCTGCACACACTCGAATATTTGGGCTGAACTGTTCTGGAACAGTGTTGTAGATACAACTTAACCACTGATTTCTAGTTGTGTCTAGGCATGGGCTGGTATGAGATTTTGACGGTATGATAACCTTAAGCAAAATGATCACAGTTTCACTGTATCACGGTATTGTTGTTACAGCCCTGAAATGTGTTATTTTTAAATGACTGGGTAAAAAAAAATTATAATAATTCCTGCTGGACACAATATATTTTGTTTTTGAGCAACATACAGAATATTAGAAACAGTAGAACTAGTTTATTTTTTTCTTTGATTTGTTTCCTAAAAAAAGAAAAAAAAGAAAATCTGACATCTTTATTTACCCTAAATCTGTAATTACAGTTATTTAATTTTAGTTGTATAATTCATATACATATCATTTATATTATATCATTATATTTCATATAATTTAGTTATATAATAATAATCATACACATAATTTGATTTAATAATAACCCAATTTGAAGCAAAAACAGAATGTTCTGACAAGCTTTGTGAAATTATACAACGTAAACTTTTTTTCTTCCAATAGTTTGTGCATCATGAACAGTGAGTGATCTGCCTGCTACAGCATTTTTCTCTGTGCGTCCATCTTCAGCATCTTTGGCTTGTGTTAATGGGCGTTAACAGACTTCATATTTTCACATAAATTACATTTAGGAAAATGAT
Source organism: Cyprinus carpio (assembly GCF_018340385.1). Taxonomy (NCBI): domain Eukaryota; kingdom Metazoa; phylum Chordata; class Actinopteri; order Cypriniformes; family Cyprinidae; genus Cyprinus; species Cyprinus carpio. The sequence goes on along the minus strand of NC_056581.1, from coordinate 14,913,966 downwards.
TGCATTGCAACGCAGTTTCTGAAAGTCCAGAACAGGGCGTTGCAATAAGGCAAAAAACGTCCTGTTGCTGATCGCGTAAAGGCCAAAGTATATTTCGGCCGTCTGAGCACCGTCGGCATTACGTTATTTTCGTCATCAAGAGGGCTTGCCGACAGTAGCGCACCCTGTGGTACTGCGCATGTGTCGAGCTCATCCATCCGTGCTCATCTACGGTTGAGGATACTTTTAAAAGCTCTGCGGATGTGGTTGTGCACGAGACGGAAAGGAGATGTGAAGTGTACCCGGTCCTTAAGTTCAGCCATCCTACACACATATGACTGACCGCTTGCTCGCACCAAAAGGAGGAGGAGGGGTCAGTGTTACTCTCTACACTGCACTCAGCCTGAGGGATTCCTACTCTTTCAGTCATTGAGGAGACATGGAAAACAGCGCATACCGCAGGAACGCTATAATGGAAAATATTAGTGGTTTTGAAGCGGTGAAATTTTCAAACCGCAGTATACCTTGAAACCGGTAATTGGCCTATGCCTAGTTGTGTCCTCTTTTGGAAGGCAGAACCAAGTAGTTTCGCTTTCACAACAAACAGTGTCTCCACGCCATGGCGCTGGAGGCAACACCGAGAATCAAAGGTTACGCCTTCTTTCTTTGCATGAACATTTGGTCGGCGTTATGCAAATCTTTCCACATTGTGATGTAGACATGCGGTGGATTTTTTAACCCTCTGGGGTCGACTAACGCGGATACGCATTTTGTGGCATATTCTCCTGAAAACACTGAAAATAACTCTAATTACACTTTCAGTTTTGATCGTACAGATAAGAGCAATACATCAATCGAATCTGTGAAGGGTCTACTTTTATTTGTATACACACATAATAACAACAAAACTTTATGCATTTATAAAATAAAGAAAACAAACAGAGTGCGCTGTCTGCTGCCTTGGTTCTGCGTGATATTCATGTAGAAACGCGTCATTAAAATTAACTGTAACTCAGCAAATACTCAACACAGAGACATGAGAGATATATCTATAGAAAGCTTGACGTGTACTTTTAAACTGAGTCTTATCACAAACAAATATTCTGTGATAAAGTAATCCATATGAAAACAACGCGATGTCCAGTCTTTCACGTCTCCCTTTATTTTGTCTAATGCGACCACGCCCACGCGCCGAGCCTGCTATTGATATTACAATCATCTACTTGAAGCTTGTGGTGGGTAAACAGCCACTTCACAGCAAAAAAGCAGCGAAACTGTACTTCACGTTTTTTAAATGTTAGTGTGTATCACTTTACTGTGATAGGCTATTCTCTGTTCACAAATATAGACATATATGTTTATAACTATATATTGCATAGCCCCACATACAGTACAAAGCATGCTTGTGTTTTTAAGAATGTAACTAAGCTTCTGTTCATGAATATCTTGCTCTGGTGTAAATATTTTGAATGTGTTATAACCCGTCATTGGTGTTTGCGATCATCTGAGGTATAAATGTATCAAGCAAGCAGTAAATATCACTGATAATAAATGTGCTATGTGGTAATTGTGTTCTTTTTCCCCCCATTAAAGGTACAGGTTGTAGGACCTGCCACTAGAGGGCGCACTACCAAAACAATAACAATTGCGTGGTTTGATGATGCTAAGAAGGCGCGTGGAATGATGGGATTTGTTGTCTTTTACCCAACCGCTGACTGCCATCAACATTGGCGTGTATGCCCCATAATACTAATCTTGTTGATCGTTATAATAGCATACGTTTTCTGTAAAGATACAAATCAAAACAACTCACCTGTCGAGTAAAACACAAGCGAGATCGGCATCTCTTACTAGTTGAAGTTTGTCGCAAAGCTCTCTCCATCTAGAAAATGCAACACCGATATTGATCCTCGATCTTTCTCTCCTCTTGTCCCAAACTCTTCTTGGGTCGTTTGGTTGGCCCGTACGCTTATGTTTACGGGAGCTGTCCTTGTCGACAGAACCAGCGGCAGACGGTAAACAGTAATTATGTTCCATAAATAAGTAACACAATCCACCATAAAACGTGCAAGAAGTAAATAAGGAACTGCTTGAAGCAAGCTAGTGGTTTGCTGGAAGCTAGACACTACTTCCGCATTTGTCCACGACACTGTTGTCATGTGGTTTCTACGTCAGTAAAGGAGGTAACAAAGGGTAACTAACGTCATTGACAGGCGACTGCACTGCCCCATGTCACTGTTTAGAATGGGAATTTTCTCATGATTTACAAGTAGTTGAAAACATTAGAGATATTGTTAGGAATCAGCTGGACAAAATATATAACACTAGCCTAGTGGTTTCTGGATATTTTACTGCAAATATCTTACAAATTGTACCTTTAATTACTACTAGTACTAGTGACCATCACAACAATGTTAATAATGCAGTTTATTTGCGTAAACAGCATGCTTACTTTTTTTAATTCAGATAAAGGATAACCTGTTGCAAAGAGATTTTTTTAATTTAGGTGTGAGGATCAGGAACCTGGAACACAGCTAAGACCAAGCGAGGCACACACTCCCATCTCTTCAAAGTCCCTTTAAAAAATGTTGTCCTTCAGAGCACATAAACAATATACATTTTGGAAATGCCAGGTATGTGATGTTCATGTATATATTTCAACATGACACAATACCAGTCATAACTTTTGAACAGTAAGATTTTTAATGTTTTTGTAAAGAATTCTCTTCTGCTCACCAGGCCTACATTTATTTGATCCAAAATACAGAAAGTTGCATTTGCTAAAGCAGTAACATTGTGAAATATTTTTACTATTTAAAATAACTGCTTTCTATTTGAATATATTTTAAAATTTAATTTATTCCTGTGATCAAATCTAAATTTTCAGCATCATTACTCCAGTCTTACTCCAAGTGTAACAATATACACTATACCATTCAAAAGCTTGGAGTCAGCATATATAGAAAATAAAACTTTTATTTAGCACACAAGTGATGATAAATACAATAATCATGATACAACAATGCTGTTCTTTCAATTAATAATAATACAAAAAAACTGAAAAAAAATGTAATCTCTTTTCAACATTAATAATAATAATAATAATAATAATAGTAATAATAATGTTTTTGTTTTTTTTTTTTTTTGAGTAGCAAATCAAAATATTAGAATGATTTCTGAAGGAACGTGTGACTGGAGTAATGATGCTAAAAATTCAGCTTTGAAAGTCAGCTTTGATTGTTCCTAATAAACTGTTTAACCGCACTCGCAAGTGAATCTCAAGTTATTTTGTGGGATAATTAAGTATATTCTAAATAAACTACAAACATAAAAATATATACATTTATTTTGTCCTCACATTCTTTCTTGTAACTCTTCCCTCTCAGTCACTGACTGAAAGGCTCATTATGCAGCTCATTATGCGGGCCTTTGTCTTTTCAGGTGTCAATTACACTAATGTTCATGGTCAATTATGCCTACTCGCATATGCCCTTTCGAAACAAAAAGTGTATTAGAAAATTTAAATCAATCTATTGTTTTCTGTGAGCGAGTAAACAAGATGATTTTCACATCATTTTGAAGAAAAAAATTCTATGCTACAAGGTCCATGTTTGACAGATTTGTGAACAAATGTTCTGTATGTGTTTTATGACCTTATTTCAGTAACTTCAAAATTGTAGTTTTTCACTAACCATGCATAAACGTTGTTTTCTCAAAAACACAATCATGTACATACATGCTATGTACATACGTAGACATGTGGGGGCATGTTTAACTAGTTGCTTATTAGCACGCATATTACTAGAATATTAACCATTTATTAGTACTAATTAAGCACATATTAATGCCTTGTTCTACATGAGCTTATTCTACATCCCTAATCCTACCGACTACCTAAACTTAACAACTACCTTACTAACTATTAATAAGCAGAAAATTAGGAGTTTATTGAGAGGAAAATCATAATTAAAGGTGCAGTCTGTAAATTTTAGCAGCATCTAGCGGTGAGGTTGCGAATTGCAACCAACAGATCAGTCCCCCGCTCACCCTTCCCTTTAGAGAAGCTACGGTGGCCGTAGATAGCAGGTAAAGATGTCGTTGGTAAAGACAGCAGAGAGCAATGAGATTTTTTTACAAAGGTAAATAAAGGAATATTTACTTAATTATTCAATAAATCGATGGTATTGCGAATGTTAATGTACTTGTTCATCATTTTGTCAGTGTTTTATTCGCAAGAACAACAAAGTGACGAAATGCGCTCTGTATAGCAGTTTGAACATCAGGGCTACTGTAGAAACATGGTGGTGACTTCCATGTAAGGGGACCCTCAGTGTATGTAGATAGAAATAGCTCAATCTAAGGTAATAAAAACATAACGGTTCATTAAGTAAGGTCTTTATACACCTCTGAAAACATAGTTATGTGTATTATATTGCATTTCTGTAAAGAGATTGTTGTAAATTTTACACATTGCACCTTTAATAGTGAATGAGTGTTCCTTATTCTAAATAGTTACCAAAGACATTACTATGGGCTGTTGAACAGGCTACTGTGTGAATAAATGAATACATACAATAAATAATTAAATGTCACTATGCTGCATCAGTGTGGGTGTTAGATGGGTTGGTCAATCTGATCCAGACACTGTATAAATTAAAGGACAGTAAGGAAAGCAGAACAAACTCCTAACAGGAGGAGACTCACACATGGCCTATGAGACAGAGGATCATGAGATTCAATATTGCTTTCCTGCCATCAACTCATCATGTATCAAGGGAAAACGCTCCAGACATGAATCCAATATCATGTATATGTTTTTTTCATTGCTTTCCGCATGGACTGTGTTTCTGAACCTGCTGGTGATCATCTCCATCTCTCACTTCAAGAAGCTTCACACTCCAACCAACCTGATCATTCTCTCTCTGGCTGTCGCTGACATGCTTGTTGGACTTGTGATGCCCATAGAGGCCTCGAGGCTGATTGAGATCTGCTGGTACTTTGGGGACACTTTCTGCGGACTGTTTTTGGTAATAACAGGGCTGCTCATTTCAGCATCTCTTAGTAATTTAGTTTTAATTGCTGTTGATCGCTATGTGGCTGTTTGTCACCCTTTACTGTACACACAGAAAATAACCATGACTAAAACATTAATAAGCATCTTTCTGAGCTGGGTTTTCTCCTCAACTTATAGCACTACCTTTGTAATTTCACTAAGAACAAACATGTGTTATGGAGAGTGTTCTTTTATGATGGGTTTTGCTTGGAAAGTCACTGATCTGATCATGTGTTTTATTTTTCCTTGTATCCTGATCATATCTTTATATTTGAGGATTTTCTATGTTGTGCATCAGCAAGTGAAAGTGATAAACACCCTGATGAAGGGTGGCAAATGCGTAAATGAGAGTTCAGTGAGAAGGAAATCTGAGAGCAAAGCTGCTCTGACATTAGGAATCATTGTCACAGTTTATCTGCTTTGTTGGATTCCGTACTATATCTGTTCCATATCAGCAGTTTCTTCAACAACCATAAATGCTTTATTATGGGTCTTGTATATTAACTCAAGTCTGAATCCTATGGTCTATGGTTTATTTTACCCTTGGTTTAAAAAGACAGTTAAACTTATCTTAACTCTGAAAATATTTCATGCAGCATCCTCTCTGGTCAATATTTTTTCAGAACATCAATTGTAATTAAAGTGATAAAGCCATCATTCTGAAAACAATTTGACAAAAATTGTCAATATTGTCATAAAGTCATAAAGGTAATACTATTTACATAAAAAGGTAAATAGTGGTAATAATTTACACTCCATGCATTTAAATATTATAGTTTGTTTCTTTGAATATCATTGCTTTATAATTATACTATGTTGCAGGTTTTGTCTGAATTTAACAATTAAGCAAACTTATTTTTACACAGTTTAAGTGACAATATGTTCAGTTGTGTTGCATTAGCTTATTAGGAGAATTTAATCTTAAATCTTCAAACTAATGTAATAAATGATAAAGATGGATATTATGTACTTTATGCTTCACTTTTATCAGTCATGCAATCTGTTGATATAAATCAAAAACATAATGACAGACACAAAGAGAACAGTCATATAGAACTACTGTATATTTAAGTGTCAAATGTATTATCATGGTGGTTCATCACAAAGTGAATAATTAAAATGGGTTACAGCACACCTCCGATTAAAACATATGAAACAAAGCAACTTCAGATTCATCCAGAAGGCATTTAAAGGGTGGAGCTATACACAAAGGTAAAGCCTAACAATAAAAATATTAAATATTGTATTGTAACTTTTCAAGTAAGTTGAAGTAATGTTTATTGTTTAATATAAACTTATGTGCATAAATTAATACTGTAACTGCTAAACATCACCTCATGTAGGCAGAATTTTTATGATCCAAACAAAGGCTAAAATTAATGAAAAACATTTTTTTTTTTTCTAATCAAATGTTTTGGCTTATTATATGTTTTGACAGCTCACACACTTTTCCTTTTATTTATTATTTAATTTTGTATGCCACTTTTGGATTATTTTAGTGGACTGATGGTCCCACTTTATATTGTGGCCCTAAAACCTGTGTACTTACAATGTAATTACACTATACAAAAAAAAGAAAGAAAAAAGAAAACTAAAAAAAAAAAAAAAAAAAAAAAAAAAAAAAGTAATTTTCTGGCACCAGGAGCACCAGAAAATATGTTAAAAAAAATTGTTAAAGAAAAAAAAAAATTAGATAAACCTTAAAAAAAAAACAGTAATTTCTTATTCCATAATTACAGATTATTCCTGTAATTATACATGAAATCTTTAAAAAAAAAAATTCATGAAATCTTTTACTTTTAACAATTGTCAGAATACAGTAATACACCTTTAAAATAGAAAAATTATCTTTAAAGAATGATAAAAAGAGCTTAACTACAGATAATTACTGTTGTTATTATAAAAAACACCGTAAATCTAAGTGTAGATATAAAGTATAAAATTGTTTATATACATACAGTAAACTAACTGTAAAAATAATTTATTTTTGTATATTTAGGTTAAACTGCAAAAAAAAAAAATCCTTTGATAAAAAAACAAAACCATTATCATTATTTTTTTATTTGTTATTTGCAAATAACACATTTGGTCAGCATTTAACTACAACAACATAGTTAGCTTAGCAACATTGTTATCCACTGGTTAATTTTTTAACACTAACCAGTTTTTCCATATACAGTTTTTACTGTGGGAATTACAGTTTTTTAGAGCCATTTCTACACAACATGCATTACAAAACAAAAATGAAACATTAAACCACCACCCAGGATACTGCTCACTCACTTATCCACCACCCACTTACCCTCCCAAGAAGTAATGCCAGCAGAATGAATGGTTTAAACATTACAGAATGATATACAAAGAAACTGGAACACACTTAAACTGTGTATGAAAGTGAAGACGTTGACAATGCAAGAAGCTTTCTATTCTACTCTCTCCATTCAAAGTTTGCAATATTTGTAATCATTGAAAGAACCTTGAGATTAACAAACTGCTGTTTTTTTAGATGGTTTCTTCTCCACCTTGGTCCCCCTGTCCAGACTTATCTTGAAAAGGCACCTGTGAAGACAGAAATAAATCTCAATATAGAGCTACAAACAATTTTCATAATCAGCAATTCTGTGGCTGAGCCATATAATTTTTATGTAACGGTTTCTTCATTTAAATATATCCAGTCACTGGGTTGCGTCATTTGGGTCATTTTTTTTATTTTCATAGTGTTGGGTATTTTTGCGTAACCCACTGCTTGGTTAAGTGTAACTGACGATAGAAATGATACACCTCACAAAGTTTCCTGGTTGATGGGTCAAAGCATTGCCGGTCTGCAGTTTTAACCTGATCATTTTTTTTTTTTCAACTGCCATTTTGTCTTCTGTCCTAAAAGAAAACTTCCTGATGTGAAGGTTTGTATTCACATTAATTCACTTGTATCAAGTAATTACTACAGCAGGGCTGGCATCTTTTATTTCTTTATTACAAGTACCTTTGCTACTCTAACATTTTCATATCTTCTGTAGGTTCACTTGGATTGCAGACGGAGCAAGATCCAGTATAAACATCTCCATACTGTAGATTACTAAGGTAGTGATAGCTGCACCACAAGATTGCCATATATACATATATAAAGCATTTCTTTCTTAAATATTACTTTACAATATTAAAATTTTGTATATATTACATAGGAATAGACAGCTCATAATGTACCAATACCAGCTGTCTTCCCACAGATGCCATAAAGAGCACAATGTCTGCTCATATTGCTCCTGTAACTTTATAAATGTTTTGTATGTTGCAATGAACTAAATAAAATTATTTAATGTAGACTATTCTGCTGTCATCTAATTTAATGTCAATTAATGTAATGAGTTGATTCCTAAATGAACAATTTATCTCCGATCTATCCATCTATGGGTCGCATATATACGTACATACACCTTTTTTTCTACAGGACATACACTTCTAAGTCTTACCTCTGCATGAACTCCAGAGTTGCACCATGTTCCACTGGATAGCTTATGTTGAGGCAGTAGTAGGTCACAAACATCATTAGAAGGGCATCACCACAATTTGTGACACCATCTTTCCCAGTGGTGTGGTCCACAGCAATCATAAAGCTGTCAGGGGAGAACTCCCTACAGTACACACAAAAAAAATGGAAAGGGAAAAAACTAAAACATTAAGTTACAAGAATAATAATATTATTATGACTGTTAATGTTGGGCACTTAACCTCTTTCTTTGAAACATGAAATTTCAAATGATCTAAAAGATCTTTCAGATCATTGCACTGTTTCTGGCATTGTGGATTTTGACATTTCAGTGGACCCTGTACTGCTTCACCTTGCAACAGGGATGACCGTCTATGGTGGTGCAAAATATGACTTTTAAAGGAATTGTAGTTTGTGAATCTTGATTTGCACCCAACTATACAACAGGCATATTCGCCATGTGCTTCATTTTTGTGTAATGGTTGGTGATTTACATACCCTTTCACTGTTTTTAAAGCAATGCCACATATAGGACATGTGAAAGTTTTTAGAACACTTCCCATATTGCATACTCACTTCAATGTAATGGAGAAATGTTTGAGCCTGAAGATGCCTGACTGCTCCAGGTAGGAGTTTCAGGTAGCTTATATTCCAATTCCTGCATCAAACAACTGAGGGGGAAAAACAGACAGAAGTTTGCAAATGCTTGGGTAAAAATTACTTAAGTTACATTGAATGCTTTTTTACTTGGGCAACAAACTAAGATGAGAAAATTCAAATTTCCTGATTAATCCTGAAAAATCTAATCCCTGTGATCTTGGTGTAAAATTCTCTGGTTATATGCTGTGAAATTAAGCTTTTATAAAATGAAATGAAATCTGTTGTTGTTGTTTTTTAACCCTTACAATGTGACCATTGTGACCATATGGGACAGTCTCAAGCCTACCGGTTTTCATCCAAAATATCTTAAATTGTGGTCCGAAGACGAACAAAGCTTTTATGGGTTTGGAACGACATGGGGGTAAGTGAATAATGACATTTTCATTTTGGGATGGAGTATCCCTATAACAAGAGTTAATACAACATATTCCATAGCTGCTAAATACAACACAAGGACAGAGTTCTCAGCATTTAGGATTACCAAACGGTAGCAATTTTATTAGCTAATCTCAGCAAATAGGTAATGTTTAAACTTAAAGCTAAAACTCAGCTGCTGCAACCTAGGTAATGTAACGTCTAGCCTACACTACTTGCCTTGTTTTCAGTCTATCAAAATGTACACTTTGTGAGTTGCATGTTTACGTAGATAAATAATTTTGAGTCAAACTTTTGACATTACCTCGCAAACGTGTTGCTTCCTCTTCACAGCCGCCAATAGTGGTTAGACCTATCTCCTTCACAACAGAGAAGTGAACCTGCTTGCCGCTGTCTCCTTTCAAATGGCGCACTTCTTCCTGACTCCTGAGTGCACTGCAACCTTGCAGAGTTGTTCTGATGCTATGCAAATCGTGTTCTGAACAAAGTAGTGTAATATTTCATTTGCAGTGGTTTTGTTGCTTCTCTTTTTATTTTTTTATTTTTTGCAATTAAATTGCAGATGTCGTTTTTTTGACTCATTTTATGTTTACTTCTTTTTACTTAATTTACAAAATTATAGCCTAATGCACACTAGGCCTAAGAGACTATAAGATATGGTATTATAATTTTTTATTAATTATCCAGAGTTTGGTGTGATACAGATGTACAACTATACTGAAGAATATCCTGTCTACTGATGGGTTTTAGAACTATTGCTTATGATAGACTCTGCAGACAAGACTCCATTTAACTATAGGAACCCGACGAGTGAACCTTCAAAGAAACCAGATCTCATGAAATACAAGTTAAAGAAATATAAGGAATGTATGGAACTAGGACAAAGATATAAAAATAAATCTTGATACATTACCCTTGCAGAAGGATAAGAAAGCTTTACATTTAACAACGATGCCTTACTAGCCATTTAAACTTCAATAGCGATTGAAACATGTAAAAGCAAAAAAGAAAGCCCTTACACAAAGATTTTTGCATGACTTAAAAGCAGATGTTATGAGTGAGCATACACTGTCCAGGACATTAAAGTCACAGGACACACACTAAATTTTAACATAATTGTAGTAATTATAACCTCCAAGTCCAAACATTGACGAAGTTTAGGAGAAAATCCGGAGAGGAAGTCGTGACCATAGACAGGAAGTACATAAAAACATCAGACTGTAGAAAGGCCTTGATGAGTACAAGTTCCAAGAAAGAATATTTTAATGCTCACCACACAGAAAAAGAGTGCGCCAGCTAGTTATTTATCAGAGCAAACTAATGCCAGATAGCTAAGCTAGAGCTAATTGCCTTAAATCTAATGTCATGAGAATAGTAAAAAAAATAACAGATTAGACAAAACTATGATGAAATTCTTAGTTGGTCAATAAATTGTGCATTGGGAAAACTTTAGTGTTTGAGCATATCAAGAAAACATGTCCATTTACGTTCATGCTCTTATTCAGAGGACGCTCATGCAGAAATAGACAGCGAGGACCTCTCGCAGAAATGGTCTACACAACAGGAGAGACTTAAGTCATAATACTTACCCCTTTCCAGTACAAGGCATTCAGGAATTGTTGTAGATAGACACAAATGAAACAATGACTGAAGTAACAAAGACAAAAGCATATGATACAGTGTGCTAGACATAGCGTATTTTACAGAAAGGAATAACACGAGCAACAATCTTTATTAGTGTAAAGATTGTAAGCCCTTAATAATGAGACTCAAAATGCCTCATTACAAAAGAGCTGTTCCAAACATTGAATGAATTAGTTTGAGCAACATCTTAATTGTGCAGTGCTAGTCTGCTAGATACACAAAAAGTTTGTAAGCACTTAATGCTTTGTCTTAAACATGAGTGAATAACCTTGCAGAGAATAAAATTTATGCCCAAGCCCCACAAGTGCATAAAACAAAAATGATACTTATAATGGTGTAGGCTAATGAAGTGATGAAGACGAAATGCCGAAGGAGACTGGCAGCCTTGTTTCTGACTGCAAGGCCAGAGAGACTTAATGTGTGCAGGTTCATGTGAGCGTACAGGTGAAATATTTTGTTGATTGAGATGCAAGCAGCGACGCGACAGCTCGGAAAGTAAAGCACTTGGAATTCCACCAATGTATCACATCCTCTGCTGAGAAAACTCCTAAGCTTGTATATTATCCAACACTACCAAACGATCGCAAACATTCACCGCGACACCAGAGCAATGCCAACGATCTAGTGTGCATCTTGAGAGGAATGTCAAACTCGCAATCGTTTGCAGGAGACGAACTTAACTATATGCAAGTAACCCAGGGAAAGTAAGGCAATAAGTCAAGGGACAGTTTGAGCAAGAAACGTTGCGGCAGTATCTACAAACACAATGAAGGGTGAGTAGAGGGCTTTAATATTCCTCTTGTTGAGTGCCGATTGGCTAGATCTAATTGTAATGTGACGTGGCATTAAGTCTTCCTAGTAGAACTTAAGCTGACGGTTCGATTTTTATGAAATATTTTATTAAAATATGCAAAAAAAGGCAATATCTATGTAAATATGCATTAGTTTGAATACATTTTCAGAATTGAAATTTGAACACTGGATAAAGTGGATATTTCTAACTCATTTTGAGAAAATGGCCTTTAAAGATATGTACTGGAATTGAAATCTACAGACGCAAATAGATAAAGTGCAGTAAAACACTTAAAAGTGTATTCATTCACTACTGTGAAACAACACTTTAGAAAAAGGCAAATAGTCCAAAATCTCAAAATTTACATTATACAGACAGAGGATCACGAGACTCAATACTGCTTTCCTGCCATCAACTTGTCATGTATCAAGGGAGAATGCTCCAGCCATGAATATAATTTCATGTATTTTTTTTTTTCATTGCTGTCAGCAGGTATGTGGTGTTATGGCGATTGCTCCATTATACTAACTTTTGCCTGGAGAGTCTCTGATCTGATTTTGTTCTTTGTGTCTCCTTGTATCCTCATCATATCTTTATATTTGAGGGATTTTCTATGCTGTATCAGCAAGTGAAAGTCATAAACTCTGATGAACAGTGGCGGCTCGTGGGTTTTAAAATAGAGGAGGCACACTAATTGTATTGGTCTGGGATCGCTGCCGATTATTATTATTATTATTATTATTATTATTATTATTATTATTATTATTATTATTATTTGCTTAACCACTTTAAAAATAGCTTTTTGGTTGATTTTAGTCAGAAAACGTAAAGAAAACGACACACATACAACAAGATATAATTTCACTTACCTGGTCTGTCACTTGAAGCAAACATCCATCCCTTCTTAATAGTCTGTGTTAAAAGAGAGCTGCCTTTTATTTTATTTTATTTTATTTATTTATTTAGTTATAAAAAAAGGCTCACAGAATATACAAGTGAATTGTATGTCAAATCAAATGCTTTAATAAAAAGACGTTTAAATTGAATCTTCTGGAATCACAAAGTAAAATAAATAATTCAGTTTTAACCAAAACTGAATTATTTATTTTACTTTGTTAATAAATATTACTAAGTGTTGCTAGCACGTTTGAGAATATTTTTAGCATGTTTAGCACACAATGGCATATTTTACTGTGTTGCTAATAGTGCACACCAGTGTAAAACATGTCACTTCCTGTTGCCAGTAGGTGGCGCTATAACAATAACCAAATATGAATATGTAGATATGGTCAGGCCAGGACTCTAATCAAACTCGTGAAGTTTGGGGCAGATCAGACATTGCTTGCCTGAGTTACTGCAACTTTCTCATTCACTGCATTAGTAGCATGCTTTAACACTGAGCTAAGTGTTGCTAGCATGTTTTAGCATGCTTCTAGCATGTTGTCAGTGTATTTAGCACTTGCTGACACTTTTTAATATGTTGCTAGGAGTCCATAACAGTGTTAAACATGACACTTCCTGCTGCCAGCAGGTGGCGCTATGACTATAACTGAATACGGACATGTTGATGTGTTCAAGACAGGACTCTTGTCAAACGTGTGAAGTTTGGGGCAGATTGGACATTGCTTGCCTGAGTTACAGCAACTTCCTTTTTCACTGCATTAGTAGCATGCTTTAGCACTTAGCTAAGTGTTGCTAGCATGTTTTAGTATGTTTCTAGCATGTTGCCAGCCTATTTAACACTTGTTGACACTTTTTAATATGTTAATATGTTAATATGTTGCTGAGTTACAGCAACTTCCTGTTTCATGGCGAAAGATCAAACTTTGTCAGGCCACCAGGGACACACCCCTTGACGAAAACTCAAAAACTTCGCGGTTTAACTTCACAAAGGTCTTATGATGACCCTCACCAAATCTGAAGATGGTCCGATTAAAACTGTAGGAGGAGTTCATCAGAGTACGAGGCATGGAAATGGAAAAAACTGCACAAAAATCGTACAGGAAATTCAAAATAACATACTTCCTGTTGGGTTTTGGATTTTGTACCAAGAGACTTTTTTGTAGGTAATGTTGTGTTACACATGTGTACCGATTTTAGTGCATGTACGTGAAACCTAACTCGAGGCGCACTCCGTTGAAATTTTACAGGTGGCGCTATCGAGCCATTTTGCCACACCCACTTCTGAAACCTATATCAGATGTAAATTTTCGCCAGTTCTGATGTGTGTGCAAAATTTCGTGAGTTTTGGAGCATGTTTAGGCCCTCAAAAATGCGATTCATTTCGGAGAAGAAGAAGAAGAAGCGGAAGAATAATAATTAACGGAGCAATTCCAAGAGGGTCCTCGCACCATCGGTGCGCGGGCCCTAAAAATACACATTCTGAGACATTAACTGAAATGCACTGTGAATTTTATTAACTTTAAATAGTCCTTCTCTCATTTTCACCTCAAAATTTCTGACGAGCCGCCACTGCTGATGAAGAGTGGTAAATGTGTAATAGAAAGTTCAGTAAGAAGGAAATCTGAGAGCAAATCTGCTCTGACATTAGGAATCATTGTCACAGTTTATCTGGTTTATTCTGTCAGTAATCACTTCCGCAACCATAAATGTTTTTACATGGGTCTTGTATATTAACTCAGGTCTGAATCCTATGGTCTATGTTTCATTTTACCCCTGGTTTAAAAACACAGTTAAATTCATCTTAACACTGAAAATATTTCAGCCAGCATCCTGTCTGGTCAATATTTTAACAGAACATCAAGGGCCCTATTTTAACGATCTAAACGCAAAGTGTAGCGCGCACAGCGCAGGTGCACTCAGGGCGTGTCCAAATCCACTTTTGCTATTTTAACAACGGAAAAACGGTTGGCGCCCCCGGGGGCGCATGGTCAAAACGGGGTGTCCCTATTCTCTTAATGAGTAATGGGTGTTTTTTGGGCGTAATGTGCAATAAACCAATCAGAGTCTCATCTTCCATTCCCATTACCTTTTACGTGCGTTGTGGACCTGTATATACTAAAGCGCTCTTTAAATAACAAAGAAAAAACATTGCGCCAGACTTTAGACCAGGTTTGAGTTGGTCTATGGCGCAGTCTATTTTTAGCTCCTTAAAATAGCAATGCGCCAGCAATGCGCCTGAACACACCTCTTTTTTAGACCAGCACGCCCATGGGCGCACAAATGGGCGCAAATGCATTTGCTAATTAAACGACATGGCGCTGGACAGGAAAATGTGAACGGCGCCGGACTGAAACTAGCAAACACACTTGCGCTGCACGACAAGGCTTATCTCTCTGAAAAGCTAGGTGTGGTCCGATCCAAGATGGCGGAATGAGTGGTCGTGCTTTTGCGTTGAGGAACGTCTAAAATCTTGTCACACACAGTTAGCAATGTTTGCATAATACAGTTGCATATTTTTTTTGCTCCGATTGTATAATTGTCAGTTTAAGCTAAATATCACACGTTTGTGTTGGTTTATTCGTTATATTGAGAACTTTATCTCTGAACCTGTCAGACTCGGATATGGAGAAAAACTCGACATTTGAGTCGTGTACTGAGGAAGAAATGGAGGTAGTTACCATCAAAAATATGAGAACGAATCAAGATATACACTCCTATTCCTGCAAGGCTTACAAGGAAAGTGATGGGACCTGTGATTCGAGTCCTAATACACCGGATAAAAAACTTCCAAAGAAAGTGCGCAAGGAACAAATGAAAGTAAGTTCTGAACCATCTTTGGCCGAGCTACAAGACAACGTAATTCACGTTATCACTGCCAAGATCAACGAAAGAGCAGATCAAACTGACGAAGCTGTCAAACACAACACGATGCAAATCGAGGGGCTTAAAAAATCTCTGGAGTTCTGTTATCAAGAAGTAGTGGATCTAATGAAAGAAAACAGCACAATGAAGGAGAGAGTGGAACAAATGCAAAAGAAAGTTACTTAATTGGAACAAAAGGTAAATGATGCAGATCGGTATAGCCGTGGGTACAATCTTCGTGTGTATGGAGTAGCTGAAGAGCGGGAGGAAAACGTCAAAGTTAAGGTGAAAGAGATTTTCCGTGCAGCAATTCCAGGCAGTGATGGTGAAGAAATCGTGGCAGCAGTGGATGTGGCTCATCGCATCGGCAGAATGGACAGCGGAAGAAAGAATCAGTTTCCACGGCCAGTGATCGTCAGATTCACATCTAGATCGGCAAGAGATGCTTTCTAAAAAGGCGCCAAGAGCAACGAGTTTCTCAAGAGCAGAGGTTTTCAAGTGAAGGAAGATCTGACAGCTGATGACCAGGCAACACGTGCTCATCTGTGGCCATTAGTAGAGAAGGCTAGGAAAAATGGAGACAAGGCTTACCTGGTAGGTAATAAAGCATTTGTGAATGTAAAAGAAATTAAAGGATGAACATTTCAGTATAGGGCTCATTTCTCCATCAATAATCAAAGACTTCAGATATTGACTGTTTATCTGTTAAACTAAGGTGCCTATGTAAGTCAAAAAAAGACTGTTCTGAGTTATTGTTGATAAATGCAACACAGTTAAAGTGTGTGACATTTATGTTCTTATAAAGTGCACTTGGGATAAGTTAATCTTTATTTTGTTTTTGTTCATGTCAGTTTCAATTCTTTCCATTAATGCCAGAAGTATAAGAAACCAACTGAAAAGAAAATCTTTATTTTTGCATTGTCAAAGCAAAGGTGCAGACTTTTTTTCATTCAGGAGTCTCATGCTTGTGAAGCAGATTTTTTGGAGAAGTCAGTGGTGGAATGATGTTTGGTTCTCATTTGGTACTAACAAATCTGCAGGGGTAGTTATATTAAAAGGTAAATTCAAAGGACGCATTCATAGTAAGCAAACAGATACTGAAGGAAGATGGATAATTCTACATGTTAGTATTGATCTTTCACAATTTATTATGTTTATGCCACAAGTAATAAGCAGAAGAATAATCTTTTGTTTTTAACAATTGAGAGTAAAATCAACCAATTGTGTTCTAAATTTCCTTATGCAATGATTATTTGGGGTGGGACTTTAATACTGTTATGGACGAAGAAATAGACCGATGGCCTCCTAAAAACAATGAAAAAACATGTGAATTAAAAAACATATGTGCAAGATTGGATCTTTTGGATATATGGAGATATACTTACCCACACCAAAGAATGTACACCTGGAGCAATAATGATTTGACTAAACAATCTCAAATAGTGCAAACAGTGTAGATGACGTTGAATTAGTGAAAACTGAATCATCAGTTTTAACAGATCATAAGGCTATAATGATTAAAATTAACAAAGATGCTGTAAGTCTAGCTCGTCCTAAAACAAATTATTGGAAATTAAATAAAAACTTGTTAGAGAATGAATGGTTTAAAAACAAAGCCACTGAAACTTTAGGAAAATATTGGAAACGGACATGTATCTTCAATAAATTTGGTCACAATTGGGAATTAATGAAATTTGAAATATGAAGCATAGCTATAGGTATAGGGAAAAAAATAGCTAAAGTAAAAAAAGAAAAAGAAAATAAATTAATTGAAGAAATGATGAAATTATCTGGTAAGCAAATTTTAACAAATGAAGAAATTAAACAATTGGCCTCCTTGCAATTACAATTAGACACAATTTATATAGACAAAGCTAGAGGTGCCTTTATAAGGAGTAGACAGAAGTGGATGGAACAAGGTGAGAAAAATACAAAATATTTTTTCAATTTAGAAAATCGTAATAGGGAATTATCATCTATACGTAAACTCATGATTAATAATAAAGTATGTGAAAACAATAAAGATATCGCTGAATATGTCAGCCAGTTTTATAAAACTCTGTACACTTCAGACCCTTATGATGATAGAAAACAGATTTATTTTTGAATAATATTTCTGACACAACAAAGAAAATAGATGAAGAATTAAAATTATTTTGTGACAAAGATATTAGTCTAGAAGAGGTGAAAAATTCTATTGTAGGCTTGAAAGATAATAAGTCTCCAGGGAACGATGGGCTTACCAGTGAATTCTATAAGATATTCAGTGGTCAGTTATCTCCTTTTTAGCAGCCATGTTTAAAGAATACATTGAATTCGGGGAATTACCTGCGACTCTCAAACAAGGACTTATTACAATTATTCCTAAGCCGAATAAGGATAAACTTTACATTGACAACTGGAGACCAATTACCCTTCTGAATAATGATGCTAAACTTTTTGCTCTAGTTTTTGCAAAAAGATTAAAGAAAGGTCTAGAAGAGATCATTGAGGAAGAACAGTCAGGGTTTATGACTGGGAGACATATCAGTAATAATATCAGATTAATTTTAGATATGACTGAATATAATTGCTATATACCAACTGATTATTTTATGTTATTCATAGACTTTTACAAAGCATTTGATACCGTGAGTCATGAGTTTATGTTCAAATGTATTCAACATTTTGGTTTTGGAGATTACTTCCAAAAAGCTGTTAGAACTATTTACAATGGATGTAATAGTTCAGTCAAATTATTAATGGGCACAATTGGAAGATTTAAGATTGATCAAGGTATACAACAGGGTAGCCCTTTATCTCCATTTTTGTTTTTATTAGTTACACAAATTATGGCTATACGTATCAAAAAAGCAGAGTTCGAAGGTATAAGAGTATTCGAAAGAGTATTTAAATTGTGTCAATTGGCTGATGATACTACTATTTTTCTTAAAAATGATTCAGAAATAATAAAAGCAATTAATTGCATTAAAGAGTTTTCCAAAGTATCAGGTCTTAAAATTAATATAAATAAATCAGTGCTGTTTCCACTTAAAGAATGTAACTTAACAGAATTACATGGTATTCCTATTAAACATACAGTCACATATTTAGGAGTTATTATACATAAAGATGAGCATGAACGCAGTGTGCTCAACTTCAAGCCGATAATTGACAAAACAAAGACAAGAATGAAAATTTGGCTTCAAAGAGATTTATCCCTGAATGGTAGGGTCTTACTATCCAAAGCAGAAGGGATATCAAGATCTGTTTATGTGTCTTTAGCGTTAGATATGCCATCCAATGTATGTAAAGAATTAGACAAAATGTTATTTAATTTTTTATGGAAAAATAGACACCATTATTTGAGAAAATAAATTCTATGTAAACCAAAGAGCAAAGGTGGATTATCTGTGCTTAGTTTTGAAACTTTAAACAATACATTCAAGATTAATTGGCTTATTAAATTCATGAAAGAAAAGGATAGTATGTGGTATACATTTCCAAAATGTGTTTGATATGGTGGGCAGCATAGATCTTCTTTTAAGATGTGATTTTAAAATTGAAAAACTGCCTGTCAAAATGGCTAAATTTCATAAACAAGCTTAATTGGCCTGGATGCTGGTGTTTAAGCACAATTTTTCCCCATATAAATACATTATTTGGAATAATAGGTGCATTCAATATAAAAATAGATCTCTCTTCTATAATAGTTGGTATGAAAATAATATTGTGTTAGTTAGACAACTCTTAAATTCAAATAGTAATTTATTATCTTTTAGTGAATTTTTGGAAAAATTTGGGTTTCCAGTAACGCCAAAAGAGTATGCTGTTGTATTTGATGCCATACCTCAACAAATTATAAATTTTGTAAGAGCTTGTGGAAGTGATTCTTCTGAGGCAATATTTGTTAAAGGCAGCATGTTTATAGGAGATATTGATATTTTGAAACATAGGTGTACAAATAAACATAATTAGGAATATTATAACTGGTGAAACAGCTACTCATAAAAGCTTGTTATGGACCAATGTATTTAGGAATATAAACTGGAAAAAAGCTTGGTGTATTTGTGAAGCATACTGTTTAAATAATAAAGTAAAAGAGGTTACATTTAAAATTTTACATGGTATATATCCAGCTAAAAGTGTGTTAGAGAGGTTTAAGTTAGAGATTGATTATTCATGTGATTTTTGCTCAATGGAAAAATAATCTATTGTCCATCTGTTTTTTTAATTGTATATACACAAAAAAAATTTGGGAGGATGTGGAAAATTTCATTAGAAGGAAAACAAATGTTATATTTAAATTAAATAATTTTGATATATTTATGTATTATTCCAATGAAAATAACAATAATAATAATCATTTTAATTTTATTGTACAACTGTTTATTATTTTGGGAAAATTTCATATACACGAAGAAATGGTCAGGATCCAAGGCAAATTTTATTCATTTTCTTCAGGAGACAAAAGACTACTGCACCAGTTTGGAGAACATTATAAATAAAAAAGCAAGGAAGACTTGTCATATTTTTTAAAGAATATTCAGTTTTTTGATGAATCAATCAATGGTTTGTACACTCTGGCATGTTTTTTTTTTTTTTTCTTTTTTCTGTGCATTGATATGTAAATTTCTGTCTATTATTGTATATTTCTGGTTTCTGGTTAATAAAAAAATAAAAATAAACTTGCGCTGCGCCTTGCATCGCATTGCGCCGGGTGTATGATAGGGCCCCAACTGTAGTTAAACAGGTGAAGTCGTCACTCTGAGAACAATTTCACATACAATGCAATGTTATAAAGTCCTAAGGCATAATTATAAAAGATAATTATAATATTTCATCCTTTTAATTTATACTACATGTATTTTAAAAATATATAGTTTATTTCATTGAGTATCATTCCTTTGTAATTAGTATCTGTTCAAATGCAGGTTTTGTCAGAGTTTAACAATTAACAACTCTTTTTCACACAGTAAGTTTAAGTGACACAATGTTCAGTTGTGTTGCATTAGCTTATTAGGAAAACTGAGCAAGAATCACAGTCAGGCTCAGTCTGTGTTGATATAAATCAAAAACACAATGACAAAAAGAGGACAGTCATATAAAACTGTGTAAGTGTCAAATGTATTATCTTGGTGGGTCATCACAAAGTGAATAATTAAAATGGCTTACAGCACACCTCAGATTAAGGTCCAAAAGGCATTTAAAGGGTGGAGCTACACACAAAGGAAAGAAGCCTAACAGTAAAATGTGAAATATTTCATTGTAACTTTTAAAATAATGTGACGAGCGTCCTAGGAGGAATCAGCGTCGCCCTTGCAACCAACGACATACACCTGCACGTCCTCACCGCCGGCTGATCGGCCACCGCTGCAGCTCGTTAGAACACGGCTCTTAAGCAGCAGATGCTGAGCAGACAGGGAGAGACTGGTCTCGAGCCGAATGCACACTGGACTAACCCCTTCTCTCATTTCTCACCAGAAAGCAGCGAGTGACCGACAGCCCACCCCCTTTGGAGCACGTTTGGACACCCACTTTCACTTGGATTGAGCACTGAAGAGCACCATGAGCACCAGCCTCCACGCACCGTCTTGCCATCCTGCACCTGTCACTGTTGTAAATAAAATCCACCCTCCGGGGCCTTTTGTTGTGCACTAAGCCAAAACTTGTCGAGTGATTCTTCCCCACGCCACAATAAGTTGAATTAATTTTTGTTGTTTAAACAAGTGTTTTCAAAGCTGATGTGAATAAATTCATGCCACAATTAAGCTGCTAAACATCACTTCATGTAGGATAAATTTATTACGATCCAAACAAGGCTAATATTAATGCAAACCATTTGTTTTTTTCCTGATCAATTGCTTTGACTAGAATCATTCAGTTAGGTTTAGCAGCTGAACTGCTTTCCCTTTTTCTCTTTGTTTGTGTAATCTTTATTCCTCTGTGTTTTTGGTATTTGTCACTGAGCACTGTAAAAATATACACATACATATATATATATATATATACTTGAAATGGTAAAATGTATTAGTATATGTAGAATTGATATTAATCTAAATTAATAAATGCTGTAAAAGTTATTAACTTATGTTTACAAATTGAATGTTATTGTAATGTTACCATGAAATCATTAAAATAAGAATAAAGGAACTTCAAAACTTTTGATTTAATGTTAATTTAAGGTGATGATGAAGCCGGAAATTACTCATACCTCTGGATTAGAAGTCACAGTGTGCTGTGGAATAATAGCACAACAGGGCTAACTAACTAACTAAATCTGGTCCCACAGTATATGACAATTGAAAATATGTATTATATATCTTAAACTGTACGGAAATATTGATGACTGACAGAACAACACAATTCATATGAAAATAAATGGTAAAAGAAGTCTGCCATGTAAACAAAAAGCATGTCTATTTACAGTTGTGGCCAAAAGTTTAGGCAGTGACAAATTTTGTGTTTTGCAAAGTTTGCTGCTTCAGTATTTGTAGATTCTTTTTCAAAATGTTTATGGTATACTGAAAAACAATGATAAGCATATCATAAGTTTTAAAGGTTTTGATAAATAAATATAATGAGTCAGTATGTACCGCCGCTCCCTATACGCAGAGTACTAATTTTTTGTAGTTATGCAGTATAACATAGTATGCAGTTTTCGTTTGGTAAAAAATAAAAGAAAAAAAAAAAAAAAAAAAAAAAAAAAAAAAGCGCCATTCCCCCAACCGCGCTCGCGACCGCTGCACCTCATGTTTGCGGCTTAATCTTCATAATTGATGGATGGACATCTATGCCCGGTTAAAAGACATCAGCATCTGGCGCAAAGAAAAGAAAACAAAAGAAAAAGAGAAAAAAAAAAAAGAAAAAAAAAACGGCATTAAATTGGCTTGATGTTGAATGTTCGATATTCGCAAATTTAGGGATCGTCTCTAAAGCTACATGCGATATTTGTATACACATTTAAAAACGGCATTAAATTGGCTTGATG
>NC_056581.1:14823868-14890332 GCF_018340385.1 Cyprinus carpio | reverse complement strand
ACAATTCTATAATGTAAAATTTACTCAGGCCGATGGCACTTTTAATTACATTTTTTTTTTTTTTTTTTTTTTGAATAATTGTAGCTTACATAAATAGTTGAAGCAAAACAATATGAATAATATTTGGATCGTCCCTTATTTTTTTTTGCCCTTATTTTCTTAAAGAATAAACATGATAACATATTATTAATTCATATAAATAATTTAAGCAATTAAAACCTGATAACATATTATTAATTCATAGAAATAATTTAAGCATTTAAAACCTTTTTTTAAAAACTTGAACTTCAATACTATTAAACTGACTTTAAAAATCTCAAGGAGTTTATAAGTTAAAAAAAAGGGTAAAATGTCACAGTGCATGTTAAATAGCCTAAATGGAACTTGTGTTAACAATATAATTAGAACTAACAATATAATTCGATTTATTTATTTTTTAATGAACAAATTCCGGTAAAAAAAGGGGACATCAACCTTTATATCAAACATTTTTAAATAGTCCACAGCTGAGCAACGCGCGAGGCAGGTTGAGGGTGCGAAGTGAATGTGCTGCACAAAGTCATTTTCAGATGCAATGAAATAAAAAAAAAAAATAAAAAAAACCCCTAGATTATAGGGATAGCCTAGATTAGGCCCAGACTCTGTTCCTAAGAATATAATAATTATAATTACCCCACAGTAACAAATTTTAACCGATTAATCGCCTATTTTCGTTTGCTGCATTTTATTTTATTTTATTTTATTTTATTTTATTTTATTTTATTTTATTTTATTTATTTATTTATTAAAACAGGCTAAAAAATAAATTAAGTTTGTGAGAGGAAAAAAAATATATAAGTCATGTATAAGTTGCATTTTATTACATTCAGAAATAATAACGACTGGCCTAATAATGTTATAATGTGCCAACAGGATATTTTTAGTTCTCTTCACTTTACAACAAATCCTTTAAATTTAACAAATTTATCAGAGCAGAACAATAATTACAAATATATAATTCTAATGGATAAATAAAATTGCAGTATATAATAATATAGGCTTAACTATAAACAAACAAAAAAAAATAAATGAATAATAATTTTAAAGCGAAAAACCATAAGGTAAGGTTGGGCTCTCATTCGGAAGAAATCCAAACGTTTCCATATTCGTCATGTTGCCTATTTCAAGCTTAACTATTATTCATTAGGAAAAATAGGCTTTGTAGCTCACGCGTGTTTCAGTATCGACTGAAAAAAAAAGAAAAAATCATAATTAACAAAAATATGCCAAAGTGGACCGCTGCTTGCGGCCGGATGGCACGGTGAACGACTACTGTTTCCAATGAATGTGCGTGAGGCACCAGCACGATCAAACAGCTGAAACAGAAAATACTAAATTTTTGGTCACACAGTAAAGGCATAATTCAAAAATGCAAAGTGTCAGCAGTTTGAAAAATCAAGAATAATAACAGAATTAATAATAATTGGTGCTAAATGCTGGACCATTCTCATTTCGATCTGCAAATGGAACCTGAAGGTTTTTTTTTTAACCAAGAATGAACCGAAATGAAAACATTTAGCTTTTTTATCTGTATATATATAGGCCTTATATTTAATGACATTTTAATAACAATAGCAAGCATAACATCCTTTGTGTAAAGGTCTTTCTTTTAATTTTTGATGAGTAGACTGTAGCCTAAGACTATCCTACATTTTGAAATTAACTCACTGTGCATTTTTTAATGGTTTTTAAAGATGTTACAATATTATATCATAATGTTATTGTTGTTTTACCTCCTCCTTTTATCTCATTTTACAATTACATTCAGTTCACAATATGTCCCCTGCGCCACTTGGCGTAGTTTCGTGAAGTGACTTTAACATGGGCTGACTTGCAGTCACGTCCGCGGCCCTGCGGCGGCGGTACGCCGCGGGGGTAGTACCCATTGTTTGGTTGGTTATCTCTGACCTCTTTCGCCTTTGTACAAAGCTATGCCTTTAGTGTGGTGCACCCCTACTCTAACAACGCAACACATGCACTTTTGTTTAAAACAAGCAACACGCCCATACAGGCTGGGTGTCTGCCGGTATATATATATACGCATCACTAATAATATATAATGTCAGCCCGTAATTATTGGTCGTATTAATAGCCGTCTGAACCTTGCCATGCCGGCCCATCTCTCTGTGGAGATGACAAGTCCATGTTCCCCGCCTTCCTCTCTTAACATGCCCCACCCTTCGTTGCTCAAGGATTATTTAACCTGTTTACTGCAGTTTAATCGTACGGTTTTTCTCTTGCCACAGTCCTCCCATATCTTCTGCCGTGTGCTTGTTGCCCCGCTTCCTGCGGGCGCTTGAGTGCTCGTAGGCATTTCATGGCTCCTAGCCTGCTTTCCTGGGTATCTCACTCCAGTGCTTAGTCGCCTCACGCTCACATGCATGACTAACTCGCCCGCAAACATGTCTAGTCGCGGCCGTCCTGCCCCCCCCCACAAACCCCCCCAGATCTCTATCTATCAGGCTCTTATCTCCACCCCCTCTCGCGAGTACTGTCCGGTCTTATCGCACTTCAGGTTGAAGTGGTGGCGGAAAAAATTGTCATTATGCAGCATCAGAGTGGGCTGTAGATGGGTTGGTCAGTCTGATCCAGACACTGTATAAATGAAAGGACATTAAGGAGAGGAGAACAAACTCCTAACAGGAGATGACTCACACATGGCCTATGAGACAGAGGATCATGAGATTCAATACTGCTTTCCTGCCATCAACTTATCATGTATCAAGGGAAAACGCTCCAGTCATGAATACAATATCCTTTATGTGTTTGTATCATTGCTGTCAGCATGGACTGTGTTTCTGAATCTGCTGGTGATCATCTCCATCTCTCACTTCAAGAAGCTTCACACTCCAACCAACCTGATCATTCTCTCTCTAGCTGTGGCTGACCTGCTTATTGGACTTGTGATGCCCATAGAGGCCACAAGGCTGATTGAGATGTGTTGGTACTTTGGAGACACTTTCTGTGGACTCTATTCAAATTTATGTGTATGCTTCTCTCAGCATCTCTTAGTAATTTAGTTCTAATTGCTGCTGATCGTTATGTGGCTGTTTGTCACCCTTTACTGTACCCACAGAAAATAACCATGACTAAAACATTAATAAGCATCTGTCTGATCTGGGCTTGCTCCTCAACTTATAACACGTCCTTTGTAATTAGTAACGGTTATTTTGACATCCCACGCAAAACGCACATGTGTTATGGAGAGTGTTCTGTTTTGGTGGGTTTTGCATGGATAGTCACTGATATGTTCATGTGTTTTATTATTCCTTGTATCCTGATCATATCTTTATATTTGAGGATTTTCTATGTTGTACATCAGCAAGTGAAAGTTATAAACACCCTGATGAAGGGGGGAAAATACATAAATGAAGCTACAGTGAGAAGGAAATCTGAGAGCAAAGCTGCTCTGACATTAGGAATCATTGTCACAGTTTATCTTCTTTGTTGGATTCCGTACTATATCTGTTCCATATCACCAGTTTCTTCAACAACCATAAATGTTTTGACATGGGTTCTGTATATTAACTCAGGTCTGAATCCTATGGTATATGCTTTATTTTACCCCTGGTTTAAAAAGACAGTTTAACTCATCTTAACTCTGAAAATATTTCAGCCAGCATCCTCTCTGGTCAATATTTTTACAGAACATCAATTGTAATTAAACTGTTAAAGCCATCATTCTGAGAAACAATTTCACAAAAACTGCAATTGTTATAAATTCATAAATGTCAATAATTATAATAGTTATAATTTACACTACATGAAATTTAATATTATGTAGTTTGTTTCATTGAGTATCATTCCTTTATAATTATACTCTGTTCAAATGCAGGTTTTGTCAGAATTTAACAATTAAGCAAACTTATTTTCACACAGTAAGTTGAAGTGACAAAATGTTCAGTTGTGTTGCATTAGCTTATTAGGAAAAATAAGCAAGAATCACAAATCTTGTATTAGTTATGCTGAATCTGTGTTGAAATATATCAAAAACACAATGACAAAAAGATGACTGACATATAGAACTATGTGTAAGGATCAAATGTATTATCATGGTGGTTTATCACAAAGTGAATAATTAAAATAGCTTACAGCACACCTCAGATTAAAACATTTAAAAAACAAATTAATTTCAGATTCATCCAAAAACCATTTAAAGGGTGGAGCTACACAAAGGTAAAGCCTATAAAATACATACGTATTTTATTCTTACTTTTCAAGTAAGTTGAAAGTAATATTTATTGTTTCATATAAACTGATTTGAATAAATGAATGCCATACTGTAAATGCTTAACATCATCTCATGTAGACTGACTTTTTTTTGAGCCAAATAAAAGCTAAAATTATGCAAACCATAATTACTTAGTTCCCTTTCAGTCATTCACTCTCAATGTCACGTTGGTGACTGACGAATTGGGATATTGCTTTGACAGACCAATCTACTTTGAGTGTAAACTAAACAAGCCAATGCACATTGGCACGCAATTATTGCATCCAGCTGCTGCTGATCACAGCGTGAGTATCAATAAGGCAGCGGTGCACTGCCATACAGCTTTCCCTTTGGAGTGAGCGTTAGATCGTCTGCTCCAAACACGTTGTCTAGCTGGTGAACTAATGTTTAGCACGCTCTCGGAAGCTTGTGTGTGTTGCAACTACCCCCTCCTTGTTGCAAGCAGCCACATTCCCTTGTGCACCTCAGCACTAAAAGGAGCAGCATTTCCTAAAGAGCTACATTTCTATCATAGAGAGCTCCGGGGTTCTATTTTTGGGTACAAGATGGACGGGACCATCCTTATAAGGATGCCATTTTACGCATGCATTGTCTGGGTGTGGTCGTTAACTGGCAATGGGTGACACTGATTGTGGGCATTTTTCAGCTGCTGAGTGTGGCATTAGTGGTGTTGAGTCATGTTGCCCACTCAGATGCTGCGAAACAGGCTCAGATACCTTCAGGGGGGGCGGAGGTACCATTTTCCGCTGCCACGATTCTGGGGCTCACTTGGTGGCCGGACAGACGAGAACCAATTCAGTAGCACGGGTGGTTGAAGGGTTACAGTGGTGGCTAAACCCGCAGGGAACCAAACCCTCGGTGGCCAAAGCTGTGAATCGGATCTGGAAACTGACAGCCTATGCTTTCCCTGGCAGCGTAGAGGATAGGGCCAGTCACGTGGAAAACCTCCACCGCTTCCCGAGAGCTCTCGAGGATGGGATGCTTGGTTTCCCTTTGAGTTGGCACATGCTGGTTCGCAGCGCCCCGCCCAGGAAGCTTCTTCACAGAGCCGAGCGCATGATGAGAACTACACCAGGTACGTGGACGGTACGATTTGTTACCCTTTTTGTACTGTCCCGAAAAAGGGTTGGTCGGCTCCTTCCTACTATCACCACCCTCCGAAGGCAGTTTTTTTGCAAGGCAAAGAAGTATATATTTGGATATATATCCACCCATTGGGAAGAGAGGCATTCGCAACACAAATTGTGTGTCGAAGGTCTCTGCCTTTCTAATGGGGGGTAGCGACCCGAGTTGTTCTTTCCGGGACTGTTTTAGGTAGCATTCGGTTGGTCTAACCGGCATTGGCTATACAGACCTTGCGGGGGTAAGCTGCTTCTGCCTTACACGCTATGTCGTCTACTGCAGGTGCACCCAGGCCAAGGCACCACGAAGGACCCGCAAGAGGCTTGGTCACGATGCGGGAAGTTCTGGAAGCAGGAACTGGACGGGCCCATTCGAGACCTTTTTTGCATTCCAGTTGAGCTCGCTAAAGTTTCTTTTATTGAAAACTCTGCTCCCTGCTTGCACTGGCCTCCATTCAAGAGGCTAGGGGACCTGCCATTGCATTTTTCAGTGACGATTTCGTTGGCCTAGAGTTGGGCTGGCTGACTCCCAAGTAATCCCGGGGCCCCGGCCCAGCTACAGTAGCCCAAGGTTCCCACTACACACCTCAGAGGACCCAAGTTGTGGAAACCTGCAAGGGGCGCTTGCCCCTCCAGGGGGAGGCAGACCCCAGCCTGGGGCTTTTGCTCTGTCCAGTGTGTACGGCAGTAAAGCTGCTACGTTGACTGGCAGACCAAGCCTTCAGGACCTCAGACCAGATCTTTGTCTGTTACAGCGGAAAAGGCAGAAGTTGGAATGCCATCTGTAAGCATAGGGATGGCCCCACTGGCTTGTGGATCGCCATAACCCTGGCTTATGAGGCACAGGGTGTGCCACTTGCCCATTAAGGTGTTTGAAGGCTCACTGAACTAGAAAGTTTGTCGGATCCTCCTTGGCTGCTGACTCCTGGTTTCAATTATTTGGAGACTGGGCGGGGGTTTTCGTATGTGGGTGTAGGTAACACAGGGTATAGCCTGCGCCCATTGTTTCCACGGCACACTTGCTTGCCTGCCCAAGAGGAGTTACAATCAATCTCCAATTGTCTCCATATACACCTTAAACAGATGCTCTATCGTCGATGCCCGATTGAAAACTCAGTATATGTGTCCCCCCAAAACGGTTACTTTTCAGGGGCAAGTGAAAAAAAAAAAAAAAAAAAAACCCGTATTTCAAAAGCAGTTGGACTGTAGGCGGTTGTTTCATTACTTGAGTTTAAAAAACGGCTCTTCTATCTACATTGATGTAACCATTTTTTTTATTCTTGCAAGGGCCTGTGTGGTGTTTGTTTTTATGATAATTATAATACACATTTGACCAAAAAAATTGTTATTGGAGTTTCTTTTTTTTTTTTTTTAATATGGACTTGAACTATACGTGCATAATTTAATTTTACAGTAGTAACGAGTGGTACCGGGGACGCGAGGATCCGCGGTTCCTTCCAATCAGTAATTGGCCAAAGTCGCGTTTCCTATTGACCGATGGGATACGCTCAGTTTAATTTAAATAAGCCCTTACGTATTAGTTCTATTACATATTACGGATTAGTTTATTTTAATATTAATTATCATTTATTAAATGTCTTCTTTGGCAAAACTTATGAAGGGAACAATGAATACACTGACATGGTATTGTAGAAAGATTACTTTGTTGGCACCCCCCTCAGTCTCCTACCGTACTTTTGTCACTCATCGACGTACGGTCTGGCGTCAGGGGGGGAAACGTTTAACTCGATGCAGGGTAAAGTTTCATTGTCCACTAGGCTATGTTTATTTGGCAATGTATGGCAGAAAGATATGTGATGAAAACTTCAACGAGGACCGGCGAGATGCTTTTTTTCCCACAGGAGCGGGAGAGACGACGCGCGTGATATTGGACAGCCTCTTTACACACAATGGATATACGTGGAAAATCAGATGACCCGATTTCACAACTTTCAGTGGCCATTAGATATGTGAAGCATACTGTATACGGAAATGAAACCTGGACATCAATCCCGTTTTCGAAAATCTCGAAATCGGCCAAAAATGGACATACGTGGTTTTCATCGGACATCGACGATATGTGTGTTTGCTCCCCGAAAACTCCTTCAGCAAGAATGGGGCTTCTGCATCGTCCCTGTTCCAGGTGGAACGGGTAAGTTTTCCCAGTGTTATCCAGTTTCACCTAGTGAGGTAGTGCTTTGACAATGGTGATAGGGCTGTGCGATATGGACAAAAAAATCCTATCACGATTTTTTGATCAATTTTGCGATTTCGATTTTAATCACGATTTTGATACACACAGACATGCTTTACAGTCATAAATGCATAATTCAGTATAAATTTGAAACCATATTTCCAAAAGAAAACCAATGAGAGCTTTATCAAAAAGTTGGTAACATGCCTCTAGAACAGACATAAGTCAAAATAATCACTAAGTAAAGATGTCAAACAAAATGTATAGGCATATGGCAAAAAAAACAAAAATAAACCGTGTCCAGGGCTTTTTTTTTTTTTTTTTTTGGACCATGCATTGGTCATAGAGCTCATTGTACCAGTGCATCAGGTGCTCAAATATATTTTATTTCCCAAGGTTCACACGTACTCTGTTTGCAGTGCGTATACAGTATGTGTGTTCTACGAGAAGCAGCAGCGAGAGCGCGTTATTTTAACGCGAAAGCACATTAAAATAATGCGCGAGCGTGAATCTCTCCGCTCACACGCAGATTTCCTTTGCTGTCACAAAACCAGACACGTGCTCGATACACGCTGCTCTCGTCCCGGAGAGAGTGCGCGCAATATTAAAACATGTCTCCTCTCACTCACTCACTCACAACTCTCTCTATGCTCATGCGCTAGATATTCATTCTTTTCACACATTTCGATTTTTTTAACCTTTTCTGTTCACATCTTTTACCGTGTGCAGTGTGAACGTTTCTGATCCATTACCATGGGCGCAGAAAAAATGCGCATCACAGACAGAGTGTGTGAACCTGGAGTTAGGCATATGCCCAGTCTGTTCTGTTTCTCGCGCTCCACTACTGCATTCTGATTGGATCGGATAGGCATACTGCGGGAGGTCGGGACCGCGGAAAATCATGCTATAAAGCAATTTAGAAATCGCGCACGCTCAAATCGTGATTTTATGACGATTACGATTAATCGCACAGCCCTAAATGGTGAGTGGAACTACTTGTTTTAAAGCCCCATCCTACACCAAACAGGGGGGCGCAGGCGGCTTGCACAGGGCATGGAAGGGGCAGCACCCATAGCACTTTGGTAGGGATCCAAATTCGCCCCTTGATCAAGGCACCATAGGTAACTGAGGACGTTAGTTTTGAAAGCTCACACACTTTTCCTTTTATTTATTATTTAGTTTTGTACGCCACTTTTGGATTCTTTTAGTGGACTGATTCATTTCTATATTAAATTGTAAAATAATGCTTAAATCACTGACTTTGCAGTAGAAAGCTGCAGCTGTTGCATCAGGACTGTTGTGTGTGTTTGCCTGTTTGTTTTGCACCTTTAATGAATGTTTGCTGCACTTGAGGATCATGTCTGCATGTATCACAGGTATTAACAGCACCCTCAGGTGCACATTTTATAAATACCAAGCCATGATGTCCATAACAGGGCTTCAGAGTTTACTGTAATCAATTTTTTGATAAAACAACAAAAGCATTGTGTGTGTGTGTGTTGGTGAGTGTGTGTATCAGTGTGTGTGTGTGTGTGAGAGAGAGAGAGAGAGATTTCCACCCATGAGGCCTAAAGTGTTTATATTGTTTTAATTTGCAAACCAATTCATTTTCATTTAATTGTCGAATTATTGAATTATATTAATCTATTCTTTTATTAATCACTATTGTGCTTTATTGGGGGAAGTCGTGGCCTAGTGGTTTGAAAGTTTGACTCCTAACCCTAAGGTTGTGGGTTCGAGTCTCTGGGCGGCAATACCACGACGAGGTGCCCTTGATCAAGGCACCGAACCCCCAACTGCTCCCCGGGTGTCGCAGCATAAATGGCTGCCCACTGCTCTGTGTGTGTGCACTTTGGATGGGTTAAATGCAGAGCACCCCCCCCCCATTATGGGACTAACAGCTGAAAATGCCCTACCTAACTTAAACTTGCAACTGACTTAAGTGTGCTACACACGTTTTTTGGGTTGACTTTTGAAATGAAGACCATTTGGGCTTTACTATCCATCATCCAGAGTTGATAATGCTCAAAAAGATAAAAAGTTATAGACACTGCCTGTTAGATTTCCTGCAACCAATTTTTCTGAGACTATGTCTAGTATACTGTAATATCCTATAATGTTATTTTTGTTAAAATCCATTTGTATACACAGTAATATGAATTAATATTAAGCTAATTAATAAATTGCTGAAAAATTGCATTATTAGAATGTGCTGGATTAGAGAGTGCTCCAATAAGTTTTGGTTGGGGAGTCACCTGATTCTGATTTTTTACATTTTACATGTACATTTAACATTTAATCATTTAGCAGACGCTTTTATCCAAAAGCGACTTACAATGAGATAACAATAGAAGCAATCAGACCAACAGAGAACAACAACAGTATACAGGGGCCATGACAAGTCTCAGTAGTCTAGTACAGAACACGTAGCCAGGCTTTTTTTTTTTTTTTTTTTTGTTTAAGTGATGCTAGAAAAGAAAAAGAAAATGTGTAAGTGCTAGCATTAGTTGGTTAAGTGCTGGCGAAAAAGATAGTCTTAAGATGTTTTTTTGAAAATAAGGTGCTTGTAAAAGACTCAGCTGTTCGAATTGATGATTGGTGAGTGCATTCCACCAGCTTGGTACAGTCCAGGAACAATGGTCAGAGTGAGAAGTGGATTTTGAAACCGCTGGGGCCGATGGCCCACCACCAAGGTAGTCAGTCACCATGCATGAGCACAAAACTATCTGGAGGGGCAACATAATATGAAACAAAATAAGTGAGCGGTAGGTATGTTGGTGCCGGACACAGTGGTTAGGCATCGTAAGGCATAAAAGTAATTACCTTGAATTTGATGCCAGCGGGGCTTACTGGTATCCCAGTGTAACCTGATGTCCTGTTGTGTATCCTTGTAATAAATAACGTCGTATTTGAGGAATTTACTATGTTGTACATGTTGCAATTATTGGGGCAGTGTGGTCTCTGGATTAGAGATCAGAGTAACCTGAAGGTTGTGGTTTTGACTCTCAGTCTCTGGTGGGGGAGTGAACGACGAGCACTCTTCTTCCCCTCCCTTCCAATACCTCACAGCTGAGGTGAGAACCTTGAGCAAGGCACCAAAACCCAAATTGCTCCCCCGGGTCGTTGATGCCCACCGCTTTTTTTGGTTTTTATTTTTTTATCATAAATACCCTCCTGATGAAGAGTGGTAAATGTGTAAATGGAATGTTCAGTGAGGGAGGACTGTATAGCAGAGTTATCTGACATTAGTTATCATTCTCAAAAAATGTAGCATATTGTTTATAAAAGGTCATTATTTTCAATAATGTATGCTAAAAAGTAAAACTTTTATAATACTTTTAGATTCATTGCAACCAACTCTAAATCATGTCATCTAGGATCTATTAGTGTTATAATACTGATGATTTGGATGACAGCTCCTGAAAACCCAAAATCCTATCTCAACAAATTAGTATATCATGACCCGTAGTTCTCTAAACTCATGCTATTACCTAATTCATCTGAATAACTAATAGCACTCTAAAACACTTAAGTCAAAAGATTCTCTGAGGCTTTCCTACAAACATCCCAGCTGGTTCATTAACATCAAAAATATGCAGTTTCCTGGGTAAAGGACTGCGACCTGACTGCGTCCAGATAGGCCATCAATGACTGCATACACCTATCAAGATAGGGGTAAGATTAGAAAGAAATTTCTGAAACGACCGGCTGTTACCAGTATGCTGTCCTATTAGGCAACCTCAGTGGGATTTAGTCATGGGGGAAGGAAAAAGTGTGGCAAAAAACGCCTGCAAAACGAGAATAGGTGGTTCGTGGACCTGAGGAAGGATTGTGCTAGAAGGGACCGATCCAGACCTGGGGGACCTCGGGGGGGTGTTCGGGTTGAGGAAGCAGGGGACTGAGTCTGGAGTCGAAACATCCAGAGCCACGTGCACAGGCGTGTGGGCTTTTGAACCAGAAACCAGCGGCAGACGCGCCTGGACCGGGGCTACAGAGAAGCAGCACTGGACTGTTGATCAGTGGTCCAAAGTACTTTTTTCGGATGAAAGCAAATTTTGCATGTCATTCGGAAATCACAGGTGCCGAGTTGGAGGAACGACTGGGGGAAGTTCCAGGTCCAAGTACCACAGGCAGTGATGGTCCTGGGGTGCATGTCAGCTGCTTGGTGTGTTCCATGTGTTTTATCAAGGGCACGTCAATGCAGCTAGATTAAAGCTTGAAGGTATTCTCCATTCACTGCCATAATATGGACAAGCATGGACAATTTCCTTTTGTGTTCTGTAAAAGAAAATGGTCATATGGCTTAGAAAAACACAAGGGTGGGTAAACATGACTTAATTTTGAGGGAATGATCCATTTATCTGAGTTGTTGAATTATTTGCTCACATTATGCATTAGGTAGATTTCATTAACTCTTCATGTGTTTTAAAACAGTGATACACCCAGTCATTGGCTGGTCAGAGATATGGCTATAAACACCAATTTAAACCTCATCTACCTTCATGAGAAAAATGGCTTGATCAAACTCTACTTCAACTTAACCGGATAGAAGTACTTATATCTCCAAGCGGGTAGTTAGTTAGTACTTAAACCTGCTTCTCGAGACAAGCCTCAGGGGGGTTTTATTTTTATTTTTTGTTTTTTGGTTTTTGTTTTTTTTGATTATACATCAGTGTTTTTGGACTTCATTCTTCATCATGTAAAATCAACGATATTCAGTTTAATGTCTTTCAGATTTGCCTCTTAAAGGGGTCATATGTGTATTTGATGTAATGCAATCTGTTTATGCGGCTTACGGTTAAAAAATAACATTATTTTCCATATATGTACATATTGTTGCTCCTCTATGTCCCTCTTCTCTGAAACGCATAAATTTTTCAAAGCTCATCGTTCTAAAAAAGTGAGGAATACGCTGATGGCCAGCTATCCAGTGCCACTGTGATTGACTGAATGCCTCAAGCTTGTGGCGTAAATGCTACGCCCCTTAACATACTGTGGTGCCGTCTCCCAGCATGATGAGACAAAACCAAAACCATACAAATGACCCATTTTTTTTTTCATCCAGGGGGGCAAATTACTGATTTAATAGTTTAGTTTCTTTTTACGGTTTTGCATTGCGTGTTGAACGGCGGAAATAGAACCATGTCGCATTCGGGATCGGGAAACAAGAAAAACAAGCGCAACTTAATTGAACACGGGGCAAATTTTTTTAAATAAAAAAAAACTATTTTACAGGCGGTTGGGAAAAGAAACCCAAAATGTCCTTAAAAATTTGGAAATTTCCCCGCATTTTATAGAAAAAACCCTTTGTGCCCACGGCTACGGGTTTCAGGTCTTCTCCTCAAATATAACCTCCCACAAATTTGAATTTTTGGGTTGAACTGTTCTGGAAACAGTTTTTGTCAGTTTTTGTGCGGGGAACCCCCGCCATATCCCCATGGAAAGGTCAAGGTTTTGGCTTTTACCCATTTAAAAAAAAGCGGGTGCGGTACAAAAACCTTGGGTTTTGGGGACGGGCCCTTTTTCCAAAAGTTCTTTAAAAATTCACATTTTTCTGGGGTTGCGAAGCCCCGGGACGTTTTGAAAAATCACGCTTTTTTTTTTTTTTTTGTTAACAACTGTTTATTAAATTTTTTTTTTTTTCTTCTGTGAACAGTGGGAATAAAAGAAAAAAGAAAATTGTGAAAATTTTTAGAACCCATCCCAACCCCCCCCCCCCTTTTTTGGAAAAACCTAAAAGGATAAAGAAGAAAAATAATAAAAAAAAACATAAAGTAAAAAAAAATAAAAATAAAAAAAATTAAGAATTTTAAAACCCTAAAAACAAAAAAATAATATTACAAAGTTTTTGGAAAAGATGACACAACTTTAAAAAAGTGATCCAAAAATTAAAAGTTTTTCCCCTTAGACCCAGGGTATACGAGAAGTTGAGATTTCCTCGAGAAAATTCCAACAAATATACCACCCGGGTTTTGCTGTCCTGGTGAGGAGGTTCCCAGGGTTTTGACTGCTTTTTTTTTTGCTGCAGTGGACCCGCTAAATAAACTCTTTGTTGGCCCCCCGGAAAAGGGAAAAAGGGCCCAAAAAAGTCTTCATGAAAAAAGGGCTTTGGAGAAAACCCAAATTCAGAAACCCCAAAAAAAAAAATTAAAGGGGAAAAGGCCCTTGGAGAAGAGCCCAAAAAGGAGAGAGAGAGGGGCACCCCAAAAAAAAATCCCAAAAATGTGCCTAAAGCCCTTTTTGAACAAAAGATTGCATTTGGAAAAGAAGCCAGACATATGAAAACGTTTCATTGGGTCAAGTAAACCCTAGGAAAGAAATTTTTCCAATAAATCTTTTTGTGGTTGGGGTTTTTAGAAGACGTTTTAAACTTTCCCCCCAAAAAAAAAATCTGACCCGAAAAAAAAACAGGTAAATCCCCCATTTTCCTTTAAACCCCAAACATTTGTAATAAAAAAGGGTTTGTATGAGGCTAAAGAAGAAAAAGATAGATGACTGAAGCAGAAGGGGATTCCTCAGGGGGAAGGATTATTTTTGCGAAAAGGGGGTAAATAGGCATTTGGGGTTTCCAGGGCCCCCCTTTTATGCCCTTTGGGGCTAAATCAAATCCCGGAAAATACAAAAAAAAGGAAAGTGCCTGGCAGTTTAAAAATTGATTTTAAGATTCTGGAAGGATTGAAAAACCATTACATCAAGTATCTCCCAGAGTTTTTTCTTTTGATGAGTCCTTTGGGTGGCAAGGGAAAAGGGGTTATTCCCTTTTGAAAAAAATTATTGTTGGGGAAAAATTTGGTAAAGCATGCAATTGTAACTAGTTTTTAAACGTCTTTCAACATCCCTCCATGTGGATAGGAAGGGGTTTCCCAATTTGGGAAAAAAAAACCTTTAAATTTAAAACTCCCCTAAGCCGGAAAACCCCAAAAAAAAAAAAAGATGCTTAAAAAATTTTTGGATAAACAAAGTTCCCCAAAATTGCTCTCCAAGATACAGAACATCAGGGTAAAACCAAAAATGAAAAGGGCGGAGGAAAAAGTTTGAGCAAAACAGTCAAAAATTGGGGAAAAGAAAACCCCATGAAACTACTTCTTTTTAAGGTAGCTTTTAAAAGAGGGACGTTTCCCATCCCATATTTACCGTAAAAACACAGGGGCATCAATTTTATTCCAGTAGCCAACGGGTTTGGGAGCGGAGGAATCATGGAAGAAAGGAAAAAATTTTTTTGAAAAAAGTGGGGAACATTCTTTTTTTAAATTAAAAAAAAACCCCGACCCTTTAAGAAAATAGGAAATAGCCCAAATTTTTCCCAAAAATCGGGAAATTTTTTCCCTAGAATTTTTAATAGTTTTTTTGAAAGAATTTTTGTGGGGAAAGGAAAAAAAAAATCTCCCCCCAAAGTATTTTAAAGGGTTTTGAACCAAGGGAATGGGACCAAAAGGGGAAATGGGATCAAATTTAGAATTGAGGGGAAGTAGACTGATTAAACCCAATTAATTTTAAACCCCAGAGAGAGACCCAAAAATGGTCAAATAAAATTCAAAAATGGGGATAAAGGTGAGGGCTTCCCCAAAAAAAACAAAGGATACATCAAAAATAGAAAATAGGATGTTTATTTTTCCCTTTAAATTTTGGGGAAAAATATTTTGAAGATGTGGGAAACCGTTGAGCTGGGGTTTCCCAAGGATAAAGCAAATAACAGAGGAGAAGGCGGGAAACCTTGCCGATTACCTCGATGTAAAAAGGGGGGGTTTAAAGAGCAAACAGAACCTGTGAGTACGAGGTTTGTGATTGACGTAAGAACTTTTATCATTTTTATGAAACTCGACCCTACCCAGATGCTGTCTAAACCGCCCATAAAT
The DNA here is from genome assembly GCF_018340385.1 of Cyprinus carpio. Lineage (NCBI taxonomy): Eukaryota > Metazoa > Chordata > Actinopteri > Cypriniformes > Cyprinidae > Cyprinus > Cyprinus carpio. Next base: position 14,874,891 of record NC_056581.1, on the reverse strand, counting down.
ATTTTCCATTCTAGCTGGTCAAAAGCTTTCTTTGCATCTGGAAAATTAATACTGACAAGGGGGGGACAAAAACTGTTTTGGTTTGAATTAAAATATGATAAAAACCTGCGTAATTATCCGAAGCTGAGCGAATTTAATAAACCCCCTTTTTTGGTCATGAAAACTGGGTTCTTTAAATTTTTCTTAGAGGGAACGGATAGTCCCTTTAGCATAAAATTAAAAACATCATCCCTATAAAAGAAATTTGGCCGATAACTAAACAAAAGGCAAAATTTCTTTATTTTTTTTTAAAAGAGGGAATAAAAACTATATTAAAGATGGGGTGAAATGACCTTGGGGAACGGGAAAATTTATCATATCTAGCATGAGGGGGCCTAAATCCGCCCAAAACGTAGAATACAATTCGACTGGAATACCATCTAAAACCCGGGGATTTCCCCCTTTTTTAAAAATCGGTTGCTGACCCCAGCTCCCGAAAAGTAATCGGTTCAGCCCGGTAATCCCATTCCGAATTGGGCAGCCCCAGGTAAATCAAGAAATTGGGCAAAAAAAAAATGCAAAAAAATTTTTGGGTCACCAACAGCAGAAAAAAGGATAAAATTTTTGAGTAAAAAAAATTAAAAGAAATTAATGTCCTTTTTTGGGCCCGTCAAAATGAGCCCGGGTTGGGATTTCCTGCTGAAAAATTTTGCAAAATTTTCACTGTTGCTTTTTTTCAGAGCTAAAAGGTGGCTTTTGGGCTACTTCCTTGTAAAAAAATAATTCTGCCTGCATCTTTGAAAAAGGAATTCTGCCCTGGATTCCCAATGAATTAAGTTCAACCTAACCGCCAAATTTTAATTTTTCCCGAGGTACGTTTTGGAAAAAAAAAGCTGATTTTCTCTGGGCAGATTTTTTTGGGGCTGTGATTTTCCCGTTCAGCTTCTTTTTTTGTCGTTTTTTTTGGAAAAAGGGAAAAAGGAAATTTTTAAATTTTAGGTTTTTCCTTTTTAAAACCTTTAATGCATTCCAAAGTGTTCGCGGACTCCACTGAGCCTTGGGTTTTTTTCGATAAACTCAGAAATTTATTTCTTTACTGACTGCAAAAGGGTTTTTACCCGTAACAATTTTGGGGTTTAAAACGGGCCCTTTTTTACGGATGGCCCAGGGCATCAAAAGATAACTGCACCCAAAATTTCCCCTCAAAGATCCGAAAAAAGAAAGAACAGATTCGGCATCAAAGAACAGTAAGATAAAAAAATTAAAAAATTAAAATATAGTCAATTCGGGGAATAGGATTTTTGAGTGGGGAGAAAAGAAAGTGAAAAATTTGGCAAAAGGATTTTGAAACGCCCCAAATATCCCCAAAGAAGCTGAGGTTACACATAGCTAAGTTTTTCAAACAGAAGGGTTGAGAGGGTGATTCCTTTTGGGGCCCCGATCCTTTTTAGGGTGGGGCGACATTTCAGAAATTTAGTCTGCCCCAAAACAATTTCAAAAAATTTTTAAAATTTTAAAAAATAGGTTAAAAAAAACAGAGGGAAAAAATTTGGATCAGGGGGTACAAGGGGCAAAAAATGAAATAAATACCCAAAATTCCCCCTTTTTCCCCCTATTTTTTTTTTATATGTGTTATTCTAAACCCTCTGTATCACAACCCTTTTCTAAAATAGTAATAATTTTAAAATCCCCGCAAACCCAAATTTGGAAACCCCCTTTGGTTTTTGTATCCGAAAAAGAATGAATACCACTTAAAAAAACTTTTTTAAATTTAAAACCCGTGTAATCCTCCTCTTTAAAATGAGATTCTTGAAATAGCAATAAAATTTAATCTTTTTTTCTTCGCAAAAAAAACCAAAAACCTATACGTTTGTTGGGGGATTTAGGCCCTTAAAATTACAACCTTAATATTAAAAGGGCAGTCATAGGTTCCAAAAAGAAAAATTAAATGCATAATAAGACCAATAAAAATTTTTAAAAAAAGCCAGTTGAGTCTAAACCCCCCAAAACCCCCCCCACCCCCCAACCTTTCCCCTTTAGTTTTCAAAAAAAAAAAAACATATTTCCCTGAACTTTGGCAGATCCAAAACCCAAAAACAAAACCCTTTTTCCCCCCGAAAAACCCTTTTTAGATCCGTGGCTTTAGCAAAAAACCCGACATTACGAAGCGCCAACCTTGGCCCCCAAAATCACATATTTACTAGATTTTTTTATCTCTTTGAAAAAAAAAAAAAAAAAAAAAAACCAAAAAAAAAAAAAGTTAAAAAAAAAAAACATACGAGAAAAAGGAATACAACAAAACAAAAAATTATAACCCCCATAATCGTAAACATCTGTATGGGTCAATGAGACCCTTTCCTAACGTAAATTTAGAAGAAAAAAATTTCATGAAAAATCAGGCGCCCAACCCTTTAGAGATCTTCCCTCCTTTAATAAAAAAATGTTTCCCCGCTGGAGTTTCCCCCGGGGAAAATTTGGGGATGAAAGGGATTTTGAGGAAAAACTCTCCTTCTTTGGGGGTATAAAATTTTTTGGTTCCCCCCCTGATTGAGAAAACCCCTTAGGTTGGGAGGATAGAGAAGAAAAAACTGGATGCCTGCCTCTCCCCATTTTCCTTTCCCAATTGGGCGGGAAAGCACTTTTCTTTTTTCGGTAACCGGAGAAAAGTCTGGGAAAAAAAAGACGCGTTGCTCCGGGCGGGATGTTTTTTACCGGGGCGTGAAGTCGGGGGGCCCCCAAAAAGAGTCCCTGTCCGTTTTCCCCCCAAAAAGGGTTTTAAAAAGAAAAACCCGTGGGTTTGCGCGATCTGAGGAGAGCCTTGTGTACACGCGTGGCTCTTCCACTTCCTTTTTTTTGCCCGCCAGAGGGGGAAGCCCGTCGGGTAGCGTCTTTTTCAAAACCCCTTGGGTTTCCTTTTCGGGCCCTTCGGCAATCCAACCCGACGCAAGGGTTTCTGCCCTCTATTTCACCCCGTAACCCCCCGGAAACCCGTTGCTCGGCGCGGCCCACTCGCCCATCGTGTCGCGAAACCCCCAAAATTTTTTTTGTTTTTCATCTCCCCGGGAAAGATCCATTTGGGCATAGCGGGTGAAAACTACATGTGAAAGCGAAATTTGTTTCCCCATCGCTGACAAATCTTCTTAGGGAAAGTCCTCAAAGTGCGCCAGTATTTCCCCCTTATCCACCCCTATCAACCCTGATCGGGGGCTTTTGGGTTTCTTTTTTATCGGAGGGCCGACCCGGAAACATTTTCCCGCTGGTTTTCCCATTGTTAGCCACAAAAAAAAGTATTATAAAAGAAGTTAAATTAAAAAAAAAACGAAAAAAAACAGCAAAAAGGGGCCCCAAAATACGGGGCCCCTATCAAATTCGACAGGTTTATGAGCACGGTTTCCCTTACTCTCCTCTCACGCTGGGGGTTTTTTTTGATTACTATTGCTATTTTTGCAACTCGGGGAGCATTTTAAATGTGCAAACTTGAAATTAATAATGTGAAACGCTAAAGGAAAATATGAAATTTACACTCTTTTAGTGTTTTTGTAACCCTCCTGAAGGTTTAACAGTGCCGAAAGAAAATTATAGAAACGCAGAAAAAGAGCCCCCTAAAGCCCCGATATTATCCACACAGTAAGAAAAAAAAAGGGTATTTCTTTTGTGCATTACCTGAACGGCAAAAATAGCATAAAGCTATCATTTTAAAGTAACTGTAACGCAGGGGCTGTTTGGGCCCGTAAACATTTAGTTTATTTCTAAACAAAAAAATTTAATATTAAGTTACTTATCTACATTGTCTGACTATAACAGTATTGCCTGATGAATTTTTTGAAGTTAATTGCACTCATGCAACCCTCTGAGGCCTCATTAAATGTCCTGTAAATCCCTACAAGCCACCTTTTGTGTTCTTCTGTGCCACCACTGTAGTGCCAATGAATTTTAATACTGTTTTATTTGATCGGTAACTATTATCTGATTTCAATGTTTTTTAATTAGAAATTTTGCAAAAAGCGTTAAAAAATACACTTTTGAATTTGACATAAAATATTAATCTCACTTTTGAATAAAGTTAGAAAAAATGCCCCGTAAATCACTTTAAGGAGTCCAATATTTACTTTTTGTAAAGGGAAAAGGTAATTTTTGTTTTTGTTCAGGAAGGTGCTCCTGATTTTTATATTTTTGAATTCCCAGCAAAAGTGCTCCTAAAAATAAAAAGCTAGTGCTGTTAATGAAGTGTGGTGGTGCTTATGAAGTGTGCTCTGGGGACATGTGAGGCTGGGAGGGAAAAATCACAGTTTATCAACTACAAAAAACTGGACTACAAAAACTGAGGGTTGTAAAACAGCTTAACACTGATGTCTAGTTGTGTCCTCTTTGGATAGGCACAAAAACAACGTTAGTTTCGCTGTCCCAAAGAAAACACAGCGTCTCCACAATCTGTGGCTTTCAGCAGTGCAAAAGTGATTATATCAAAGGTTACACCTTTCTTTCTTTGCATAAACATTTGGGTGGTGTTTGCAATCTTCCCCACATCGCGACATCTTGACATGTGGGGGCTTGTTAGAAATGAGCCTTTTTTTTAAGAAGTTGGTTGGACTCTTGACTTTTATAAAGACTACCTCTCTTGGATTTGACGACTTTAGTCCTTTGTCAACTTTAACAGATCTTCTTTATGCACCAACAGCTTGTAAACATCCAAAGATAAAGGACAGAATTGAAATTGCATCATAAGATAGGCTATTTTTGACTGTCAAGATTAAAAAACTAGTTGGAATAAAGTTATGTCATTGGTCAGTTTTGATCCAGACACTGTACAAATGAAAAGGACATTAAGAAGAGCAGAAACAAACATCCTAACAGGAGGAGGCTCACTCATGGACTATTGCGAGAGTGGATCAGGGAGATTCAGTACTATTTCCTGCCATACAACTCATCATGTATCAAGGGAAAATGTTCTAGTCATGAATACAATCTCATGTATGTGTTAATATATTGTTGCCAAGATGGACCGTTTTTCTGAACCTGATTAGTGATCATCTCCATCTCTCACTTCAGAAGCTACACCACTCCAACCAACCTGCCTCATTCTCTCTCTCTAGCTGTGTCCGACATGTTTGTGGATTTGTGATTACCTGTAGTGGCCTCGAGGTGATGAGATATGCCTGGTTACTTTGTGGACACTTTCTTTTGGACTGTTTTGGGCAATAACAGGGCTGCTATCAGAATCAGAATCAGAATCTCTTTATAATTTAATTTAATTGCTTGTTGAACGGCTATGTGGCTGTGTGTCACCCTTTACTTTACCAAACAAAAATAACTACAACTATAACTTTGGTTTTCATATGTAACTTCTGGATGTGGTCTTCGCAGCATACAATATTTCCTTCATAACAGATAACAGATATTTTGGATCCATCATGCAGAAAACACATGGGTGATTATGGAGAGTTGTCCACTTATGACTAACTCTGTCTGGAGGTATGACTGATCTGTTCTGTCTGCCTTTTCCTTGTACTGTGATTTAACATAAATCCTTATATCTGAAAGATATTTTATGTTGTACATCAGCAAGTGAAAGTTATAAACTCTCTGATGAAAAGTGGTAAATGTGTAACGGAGGCTTCGGTGAGGAGGAAATCTGAGAGTAAAGCTGCTTTGACATTAGGAATCATTGTGAGTGTTTATCTACTTTGCTATATCTGTGTTGTATCAGGAGCCAGAAGAAAAGATCCAGATAAGCGAATGCATTCTTCCCACAGTTTGATAGTCCAGTGCAAAATAGGATCTGCACAACACATAAGTTTTACTGTATAAATAAATTTGTATGAACAGTTGTGCTATAGTTGATATTGGAATAGAATAGAGTGTGATGCGGCGATGTACTAGGATGGAGGGGTAACAAAATAAATATAAGGATATTGCACATTTTATTGCATAAGTGGGGAACATTAAACTGTTCATGAGTAGGATTTGCCTGGGGGAAGAAACTGTTTTAGTGCTGCTTGGCTGTCCTGGTATTTACTGCTCTGAAGCGCCAGCCAGATGGCAAAAAGTTCCAAAAGGGGTAACTTGGATAACTTGGATTCTGTACTATACATTCATTTTAACTGTTGGTTTAAAGTGTCAGTTAAACACCTAATGTTTAAACTGTAGGTCCTAGTCCTGTGCTTTGTGTTTCTTGTCATGGCTTTGACGTTTATACAGTAGACACAATTAATAACAATAATCAGGTTAATTTTGAAAATATTTATGGCTCAAACTAAAAACTTTTGATTGTGCTGTGGTGTTTAAATACTTAATTAAATAAATAATATAAAGTTTTCTACAGCCAGTTTGTAATTCGAGGTCATCAATATTTTCAATATCTTAGGAACTGTATTTGCTTATTTCACACCTTTAATAAACAATTCAGTGGAAGATCATCTCAACATCAATAATACATGCAAAACATGAATAATACCAATTATAATTGTGTTTCTGAGCTTTCACATCAGTGATGTTTTCTGACATCATAGTAAAGTGTAAGCCAACTGAACAAAGACAAGTCCATATATTTGACAGTTCAACCCATGTGACTTCCTTGAAAGAAGCCTACCCACAGTTACATCTTAATTCTTAAAATATTTCACCCAGCATCCACTTTCATTCATGATAAGGACATATTAATCAATGTTTTTAAATTTTTAAATGCATTGAATCTGGTAAAACACATTTCATGTTTGCATAATTGTTCTTGTCTTATAAATTAACATATTTGCTATTAAGGAAATCAAGTTTAGTATCAAATTATTTTTACCTACTAAATGTTAATTCAGTTATTTTAAGACTGAATAGGGTTCTGTAGAGTAAATTAAACTGTATGACTCGAACTTGGGCAAACTGAGTGGCAGGTCACTGAGTTGGTAACCATTAACAAAAAACTTATGGAGGGGGCCTGATTAAAGGAATGTTATTATCCAATCATTATCAACATTTACATTGTCTAATAGTAGTAAATTTATCTCTGGCACACGTTCCACATTTGTCCTGAAAAAATCTAGTGACCAACAGAGCAGTATCCAAGTGGTCACCATAAAAGTGAGCCTGTAGAACGTGCAACAGCACCTCATTTTCACTCTAAAAACGTGCAGTGCTCATGTTTATATTATGAAATTATAGCCTTTTGATTTTTAATAATCACATTAAAGACCTCTTCAAATTATAAGTAAGATGCTTGTTATATAATTTAGGACTTCTAAAAAAAAAACCCTGCAGGGACTTTTTTTCCACACATGCTCCTAAAGATATTTTACAGACGCACGCATATATTCTTAGCAGCAAATGCGAGTGAAATGCTAGCACTGTTGAGTAATACTTTTGTAGTCTGTGTGCTAAAGTCAGTTGCTGTTGGAAACAGTAATACCATACTACAGAGACCCAGTATTACAGTACAAGGCTTGAATATGCACAAAGTAATTTTCTAATTAGTAAATTTAGATTTTTTTATCTGACTGATACATAAATGTATTTTTTTTATATTATTGTTTATGGATATAGCAACACATTAAAACAAGTGGTAACACTTTATTATAGGGACCAGTTCTCACTATTAATTAGTTGCTTATTAGCATGCCTTTTATTAACATATTGCAGACCTGAATTAAAAAATAATACCCCTTCAGACCTGAATTAAAAATAATAATAATAAAAATAATGATAATTTATCCACTTGATATTTGCTCTTGTATAATTGTATTGGTTTAATCAAGAGATCATGTGATGTCCATTTCAATGAACGCAGAGTCACACTGTTTTTTGTTTATGTCTCCTCTCCTTTTACAGCATCAGCATTTTAAATCCCTCTTGTAGATGTCCTGGGAACACAGCTTTAGACTAAAGATCTTGTAAGAAGAAGCCTTATTAGTACTGATTATAAACTAGAATTGTTAACAATATTGTTAATGTTCCACACAGCTGACGGTTTTACCTGTTGTAGTTTCCTAAAGTTGTGCACCAAATAGACCCTGTTTTTCTGCACTTTTACTTTTTATGTCATTTTCGATCTCAACTGTATCAGCTGTAGCCAGTCTTTACGCAGGTGTCCCGGCAACGATGGCGTTTGGCAGAGATGGGGACTGTTTGAAAGTCTTTTTTTTTTTTCTTTCACTGAAACTTTGATGAGCATTCTCTGTCTAATATGTCAATATAACAAAAGTTGTGATTGCAAAACAAGCAGGAAAAAAGGCATTACATGGAAATTTTAAATTCACAGGCCACTATCATATACCCGGCGCAATGCAGCGCAAGTGTTTTTGCTAGATTCAGCCCAACGTAGTTGTCATTTTCCATGTCCCTGCGCCATGTTGTTAAGCAAATGCATTTGTGCCCATTTGTGCGCCCATGGGCGTGCTGGTCAAAAAAGAGACGTGTTCAGGCGCATTGTTGGTGGGTTGCTATTTTGAGGAACTGAAAATAGACTGCGCCATAGACCAACTCAAACCTGGTCTTGTCAGGGATTCACCTCAGTCACAACCATCCTCCGTCATCACCTGCTCCCATCACACCAGGTCCCTGTCACCTGATTACTGATCACCCTCACCTGCACCCACCAATCAAGTCAGCTACTAAATCACTCTCACCACAGTTTGTCAGCATCTGGTCTACCGTTCACTACCCCAAACTATTACCAGACTCAGTGTGTACGAACCTGTGTATACTTTACTTTCAGAAACTCTAGACGATCTACCTGTGATTCTCCCACGTTGTACTCCCTTGTCCCTGGTTTCCATCTCTGATGATCCTGCTACCATGAACCCTCATCCCACCTTCAGGTAAGACCCATTGAACTGTTGCTATTTCCTAGATACTCACCTGCCATTAGCTCCTAACGATCTGCCATCAAGCCTGTCAATAAATCATCCTGTCATTTCACTTAACTGCAGTCTCTGGCTCGTTTTGTGACAGAAGAACACCTCTATGAATCCCTGGTCTCCTGCTCCTGCGGACATTCTGTCAACACTCTTCGTGCCTCTTTCACGCCAACAGCCAGCCCTCAATCTGCCTCTGCCAGTCCCATGGCTATGCCTGCTTCCTAAGAGGGGGAACCAGCTGGATGTGGTGGCTTCCTCCTTCAAGTGACGCTGTATATAGAGATGCAGCCACTGAAATTCACCACAGAGTGCTCCAAGGTAGCATTCAAGTGGCTCTATACATTGAGATGCAACCGCAGAAATTTATAAGTGATTTGTAATTGGTAGATTGTCATAAATAACTCCTATGAATCTTTCACTAACCACTACAGGAGAGCTCTCTATTTCAGATCTGTTACTGTGGTTGCGTCAGGGCACCTCTTCTACCAACGATAACAATGTGCAGTTTGTACTCTGGCGGTGGCTAGCGGATGGAATGAGGCAGCTCTTCTCAGCACCTACAGGCAAGGATTGGATTCCTGTATCCATGCTCAAATGTCAATTTATGATTCTGCTGGATTGTAGAGCTTAATTTTAAAAGCCAATCCCATTTCCCAGCACCTAGCCGCCTGCCACACCACCGAAGCCGTCCACCAGTCTGTCTCCCCCTCCAGCAGTCCCCCAGTACCAGAGCCCATGCAAGTGGATTCCACCAGGCTTTCTCATGACAAATGAGCTCTCAGACTCATGGCTGAACTCTGCCTCTATTGCACCGCTACCAACCATTACATCGGAGCTTGCCCCATCAGACCCAAAACGTCCCTGCAGTGAGTACTATTCAGTTTGACCCAGTAATTGCCACACTTTCCGTGCTTACAGTGCAACTATTCACTCCAGCCCGTTCTGTTACAGTCTCAGCCCTGGATTATTTGGGCTCCTCGGGCAACTTCATCTCGCAAGACCTCCTAAGTCGTCTTCAGTTGCCTCGCCGCCTTCATGCCCAGGAGCTCAGAGTTGAAACTATCCAAGGAAAGCCACTAGGATGTGGGCATGTGAAATAAGGCCCTCCCTTGAAACTCAAGATCGGTAACTTTCATGAAGAGGAGATCACGTTTCTGGTACTATGGACATCATCCTGGGACGCCCCTGGCTCATCCACCATTCTCCAGAGATTAGATGGGACTCCTGTGAGGTTATTTGCTGGAGCAAATTCTGTTACCAACACTGCCTCACTGCACTTCCACGACCACCCCACAAGCCACCAGCTGTCCAGATCACTTCCATGCATATTGAAAATCCAGAGCGAAGTGTGATTACGTGGCATTCCAGGATGTCTTCAGTAAGCAGGCAGCCAGTCCATCTACCACCTCATCGGGCCATGGGGACTGCGCCAACGACTTGCTGCCTGGAGATAAACTCCCCAGGGTAGAGTTTACCCACTGTCCATCCCAGAGCGCAAGGCAATGGAGGAATACATCCAGTAGGCTCTTAACCAGGGATTCATCCGGCCATTCAGCTCACCAGTGGCATCAAGTTTCTTCTTCGTGGGTAAAAAAGAAGGGGGGTTTGTGGCCCTGCATTGATTATCGAGCTTTGAACTCCCAGATGGTCAAACTTCCTTAACCACTTCCCCTGCCCTGGTCCCATCTGCTCTCGAGGAACTCCATGGGGCATGCATATTCTCCAAGCTGGACCTGTGGAGCGCATTTAACCTTGTTCGAATCCGGGAGGGCAATGAATGGAAGACGGCCTTCATTACCCCTTCTTTAAAAAAACTTCAGAGATTCCTAGGATTTGCTAATTTCTATCGACGCTTCATCAAGGATCTCAGTTTGCATACAGCCCCACTGACCACCATGCTCCGAGGAAAGCCCAAGTCCCTGTCCTGGAACTCCAGTGCCCACAAAGAGACTCAAGACGGCATTCAGCATGGTTCCCATCCTTCATCATCCAGATCCCCATGCCCTGTTTGTGGTGGAAGTCGGAGCCGTGTTGTCCCAGCAGTTCGGTGAGCCTCCATGCCTCCAGCCTTGCGCATACAATTTCAAGAAACTAACCCCAGCAGAGCAGAAATATGATATTGGGAATAGGGAGTTGCTGGCCATTAAACTAGCCCCTAGAAGAGTGGCGGCATTGGCTGGAGGGAGCTAACCATCCATTCACAGTAATTACAGATCACAAAAATGTTCAATATCTCTGTGATGCCAAGAGGCTCAACCCCCGCTGGGCTCTGTTTTTCACCTGGTTTAATTTTATCTTCACCTACCACCAAGGAAACCGAAATTGCAATGCTCATGCCCTGTCCAGTCTCCATTCCTTTGATGCTCCATCTGATCCCATGCAGATTCTCCCTCCAGCACACATTGTAAGCTCCATCCTCTGGAACATCGACGGAGATATCAGAGCCGCCACTCGGGCCAAACCAACTCCGCTGGGAGGCCCATAAGGGAGAACATTCGTTTCCAGTCCCCAATGGCAGTCCCTTCTGGTGTTAGTTCATAGTGTAACCCGGTTCTGGACATCCATGCAGCCAACGGACCCTCTCGCACCTCCAAGCTTGGTACTGGTGGCCCAGCATGTCCCGTGATGTCAAACGGTACGTCCGCAGTTGCTCAGTCTGTGCCATGTCATCGACCCCTCATCACCTTCTGGTGGGCAAGCTCATGTCTCTACCTATTCCTAGTCGGCCCTGGTCACACATGGTGATTGATTTTTGTGACCGGCCTACCAGAATCTGATGGTAACACATGTATCCTAGTGGCAGTGGATCGTTTCTCAAAAGGCTGCAAGTTACGATAATAACTAAAACAGCAAGCCCCATGACTGACAAAAATAAAATTGTTCGCGCGAGCAGAGGTGAGAAGATCGAGCGAGAGGATGTGGGGAATGATCACGCCCGCACAAGAGTTTGAAATGAGCTCACGGGATCCCGTTTCCTCGCGTCCGATTTAGTTTTCCTCTCGCGGAAGTGATTTACCGCGCGCGCAAGCATCAGTTGTGTGTTCCGTTATTATTGGCATTAAAATGCAGCCATAGCGGGTGCACAACACACGTACACTTTACTTACTACACACAGGGATGCACAGCAGAACACAAACATTTAAAAAAAATAATAAATTACATTCCACCGTGTAAATAGTGAACCCTACATGGCACTTGTGCAACTGGCTTTTAAAGGGAATGGTAGATGAGACTCTGATTGGTTTATTGCATGTTACGCCCAATAAACACCCATTACTCATTAAGAAAATAGGGAAAACCTGTTTAGACCACGCGCGCCCGGGCGAGCTGACCATTTTTCATTGTTAAACTAGCAAAAGTGGACTCTGACAACCCCGGAGTGCACCTACGCCGTGCACTTTAGACCATGTGCTTAGATCATTAAAATAGGGCCCATAACATGTAAATTTATATAGTCGCCAGTGGCAATCTCAGCAAAAATATCACTCGCAAATGAATGTTTTTGGTCGCAATTGTGACCGGTTTAGTCGCAGTATGGAGTCTTGAAATTGATAAGATTCTGGCATTTCAAGAATATATGTTCAAACTTCATCATTTACCCTTATCTACCTCACTTTCTTTCCATCTCTTCGCTGGACAGATAGTGCTGCTTCTTCATTTTCAAACATTAACACTGGCACAAGCAAACTTTATCAAGCATTACTGTCTGAACCCATGACATGGGGCCCTATGCAACCACATGTCATTAATTAGGTAGAGCCAGCACTGATGTTGCATTCCCAAATGCATGTTAAATTCACAACACATGCAGACATCGAGCATTCTTGGGAACCAAACTGCTGAAAACACCACATATTGAGCTTCTAGCATAAACACAGTGCTGTGCTTCGCTTTGGAACTCGCAGCATGACATAATAAATATATATTTAATTAAATTGCAAAGCACAATGTTAGAGACCTTTTAGGCAAATATGAAAAGTTTAAAAAATATTTTGGTTCATTATGGAACTATGGTGGAACAGATTAGACTATTGAGGGTCTAGATCATTAATGGGAAAATAATAATTACAAAAATAAAAAATGATTACAAAAAAATATAGCAGAAATAATGTATAGGTCCTAAATAAGGTGTCTAAAGATCACATCAGTCAAAATAATGTCATTATGCAGCATCAGAGTGGGTGGTTGATGGGTTGGTCAGTCTGATCCAGACACTGTATAAATGAAAGGACAGTACGGAGAGCAGAACAAACTCCTATCAGGAGGAGACTCACACATGGCCTATGAGACAGAGGATCATGAGACTCAATACTGCTTTCCTGCCATCAACTCATCATGTATCAAGGGAAAACGCACCAGGCATGAATACAATGTTTTATATGTGTTTTTTTCATTGCTTTCAACATGGACTGTGTTTCTGAACCTGCTGGTGATCATCTCCATCTCTCACTTCAAGAAACTTCACACTCCAACCAACCTGATCATTCTCTCTCTGGCTGTGGCTGACATGCTTATTGGACTTGTGATGCCCATAGAGGCCATAAAGCTGATTGAGATGTGTTGGTACTTTGGAGACACTTTCTGTGGACTCTATTCCATATTTATTGCAATGCTTCTCTCAGCATCTCTTAGTAATTTAGTTTTAATTGCTGTTGATCGTTATGTGGCTGTTTGTCACCCTTTACTGTACCCACAGAAAATAACCATGACTAAAACATTAATAAGCATCTGTCTGAGCTGGGTTTGCTCCTCTACTTATAGCACGGCCTTTGTAATTAATAATGGTTATTTTGACATTTCACGTAGAACATACTTGTGTTATGGAGAGTGTTATCTTATGATGGGTTTTGCTTGGAGAATCACTGATCTGTTCATGTGTTTTATTTTTCCTTGTATCCTGATAATATCTTTATATTTGAGGATTTTCTATGTTGTACATCAGCAAGTGAAAGTGATAAACACCCTGATGAAGGGTGGCAAATGCATAAATGAAGGTTCAGTGAGAAGGAAATCTGAGAGCAAAGCTGCTCTGACATTAGGAATCATTGTCACAGTTTATCTGCTTTGTTGGATTCCGTACTATATCTGTTCCATATCAGCAGTTTCTTCCATTACCATAAATGTTTTGACATGGGTCGTGTATATAAACTCAGGTCTGAATCCTATGGTCTATGCTTTATTTTACCCCTGGTTTAAAAAGACAGTTAAACTCATATTAACTCTGAAAATATTTCAGCCAGCATCCTCTCTGGTTAATATTTTTACAGAACATCAATTGTAATTAAACTGATAAAGCCATCATTCTGAGAACAAATTCACAAAAACTGCAACTGTCATAAAGCCATGAAGGTAAATAATCATAATAGTTATAATTTACACTACATGCATTTTAATATTATGTAGTTTGTTTAACTGAATATCACTTTATAATTATACTTTGTTGCGGGTTTTGTCAGAATTTAACAATTAAGCAAACTTATTAAGTGAAAAAAAAAAAATCTGTTTTGTTGCATTAGCATATTAGGAAAATTGAATCACAAATCCTCAGTCTAATAAAATAAATGATAAAAACATATATTATGTACTTCATGCTTCACTTTTATCATGTTGAATCTGTGTTGATATGAACCAAAAACACAATGACAAAAAGAGGACAGTCATATAGAACTATGTGTAAGGATCAAATGTATTATCATGGTGGTTCATCACAAAGTGAATAATTAAAATGGCTTTCAGCACACCTAAGATTAAAACATCTGAAACAAAGTAACTTCAGATTCATCCAAAAGGCATTTGAAGGGTGGAGCTAAACACAAAGGTAAAGTCTAACAATAAAAATATTTAATATTTTATTGTAACTTTTCAAGTTAAAGTAATGTTTATTGTTTCATATAAACTGAAGTGAATAAATTTATACTGTAACTGCTAAACATCACCTCATGAAGATCCAAACAAAGGCTAAAATGATGCAAACCATTTTTTTTTTCTAATCAGTTGCTTTGACTAATTACTTAGTTTTGAAAGCTCACACACTTTTCCTTTCATTTATTATTTAAACTTTGTTTTTCATTTTGGATTATTTTAGTGGATTGATTAATTTCTTTATTAAATTATTAAATAATTCTTAAATCACTGACTCTGCGGTAGAAAGCAGTAGCTGTTGCATCAGACTGTTGCGTGTATTTGGCTGTGTTTGTTTTGCACCTTTAATGAAAGATTGATGCACTTGAGGATCATCTCTGCATGTAGCACAGGTGTTAACAGCACCCTCAGGTGCACATTTTATAAATAACAAGCCCTGTAAAAACAGTGTTGCACAAAAAGTGTACAGGGGTACGTATTTTTATGAGACCGGGTTGCATTTTTGCCTTTGGTATCATGAAATATTGTACTGTATTTTTACAGAATGCAAAATGCATTTGTATATACACTAATTATGAATTAATATTACTCTAAATTCATAAATGCTATAAAAGTTATTGACTACTTTTTACAAATTGAATATGCAGATGAATAAGTTAAGAAGTGCTCCAATATCTGATTTTGTCCTTTGTGTCTACTTGTAATCAGATAACTTTTTATTTAAGGATTTTCTATGTTGTACATCAACAAGTGAAAGCTATAAGATGTGGCTTAATGGTTAGAGAGTCAGACTTGTTACCCAAAGGTTGTGGGTTTGAGTCTTGGGTCCAGCATTGATTGTAGGTGGGGGGGGGGGGGGGTGAATGACCAGTGCTCTCTTCCACCTTCAATACCATGACTGAGGTGAGACCCTTGAGAAAGGCACCGAACCCCCAACTGCTCCCCTGGTGCTGCAACACATGGTTGCCCATTGCTCCAGGTGTGTGTGCACTTGGATGGGTTAAATGCAGAGCACAAATTTCAAACTTTTTTTTTTTTCACTTTCATAAATACTGTGAGAAAGAGTGGTAAATGTGTAATGGAAAGTTCAGTGAGGAGGAAATCTGAGAGCAAAGCTGTTCTGACATTAGGAATCATTGTCACGGTTTTGATGGATTCTTTACTGTAGCTGTTCTATATCAATAATCTCTTCTACAATCATAAATCTTTTAACATGGTTTGTGTATATCAATTCAGGTCTAAATCCTCTCATCTTTGTTTTTTTGTTTGTTTATTTTTTGTTTTGTTTTTTGTGTGTGAACCCATTTTTTGCCTGACATTGGGCCTGCAAAGACCCGTTGTCCCACACTATGCTTTATTTTAGTCTTGGTTTAAAAATACAGTTAAACACATCTAAAGTCAGCCAGCATCCTCTCTGGTCAATATTTTTACCAAACATCAATTGTAATTAAACTGGTACTAAGCAAGAAAAGGTAACTTCTTTTAAGACAAAGTAAAATGAAGTTTCCTGTCAACAATGTTTCTTTATCAAAATGAAAAAAAAAATAATAAATAATAAATAAATAATAATAATAATAATAATAATAATAATAATAATAATAATAATAATAATAATAATAATAATAATTTCTTTGCTTACTGGTCCAATAATAATACAGATAGGAAACAATGACTGCATACACTGTCATTATATAGTGGTAGTTTTAGTTGTATTGCACATAAGTCCTGATAGTCTCTGTTATCAGCATAAACATCTGAATTTGAAGTCATAAATGCATGCAATGTACAACAATTCAGCCTCTAGTGGTTGCACTGAGAAAAGACTCATTGTGTGGAGTTGAGTGTTTGTGTGTTTGTGTGTGTGTGTGCGTGGGGGGGGGGGTCTGTGAATACATGCATGCTTCAAAATACATATATAGCTTCTGATTTTAAGCATAATCAGCCTTTCTCCATTAACTTGTATAAGGTTAGGGCAAATATCAACCACTATCGATGAACAGCTTGTCAGTTGATACATATCTGATTTTGTTTATATGTATTGTATCCATGGCCACTGATTTACCAACAACAGCCATGACTTCACATGAGTGTATCTCAGTGACTGTGGCACAGTTAAATCACTTTCATTCACTGCACAGTCAGTCATTAAAATAATAATGCAACTTAGCTTGAAGGTAGTCTCCATTCACTGCCATAATAAGGACAAGCATGAGCAGGACATTTTTTTTTCACTCAAAATTTTCCTTTTGTGTTCTGTAAAAGAAAAAGGTCTTATGGCTTTATAAAAACACGAGAGTAGGTGAACATTGACTGAATTTTTTTGAGAAAATAATCCATTTATTTTGAATTGTTGAATTGTTATTGCTCACATTATCCATTAGGTATACATCATTAACTCTTTGTGTTTTAAAACAGTGATACACCCAGTCATTGGCTGGTCAGAGATGTAGCATTAGTTAATATGGCTATGAACCCATTTAAGACCATACAGTGAGCACGCTGATGGAGCTCTAGCGCACTGGATAGTGTTTATAACCTCCTGTGGAAGCCAGAGAGCGTATAAATTTAACCCTTCAGGGGCTATACCCAAAGGTCGACTCGTATTCTGCACTTGAACTTGACGGAACATTGTGTGTTGAGGGGAAGCTGAACTGGCCTGAACACAACAATTTTTCTGCCAAAACTCCACATCTTCCACTTCTTAGCGGGCAGGGAAACAGATATGGTGGGCTTGGGAGAGGACATCACAGAGAACGCTAGGTGCTGTCCGTCCCTCCCATGCAGAGATTGCGTCCTAGGTATACCTCCTCTTTTTGTTAGAAGGGTTAGCGGACTTGGACTTTGCAGCCACCGCTGCAAATGACTGCTTTCCCCATGGTTTAGCATTTGAAGCAGAAGGGGGGCGAGCCACCTGCTCCGTGCACTGGGGTTTTGCAGTCCTGGACGCATTCAAAAACCTCCTGTTTTGCGTTGGAGGAACAGGACGTGGGGGAACAGGAGGATGCGGTGCTCTTTAACATGGCAGACAGATGTCAAACGCCTCGCCTTCCTTCTCGCCTGCAACAGCAAGAGCCATGGTATGGCTGCAGCTTTGCACTTCGCCACGTGAGGTGCGCAGATTGAGATCCGTTATGTTGCAGATCTCCTCCCAGACCACTGGATTTGGATTGCCAGTGTCCAGCTGAATGCCCTCCAACAACTCGGCTTGATAGGCCACCAACAGCGAAGTGACGTTAAGTGCCCACACCGCCAATGCTGAGGATTTATAAATGTTTTGGTACATGGAAGCGGTGAAGCATTCCATTTTCCCAGAGAGGAAGGGACTAGCATATGAGAGAGTGGTTCGCCTGTTTGGATGCAGGTGGTGAGCCACTGACTGCTCGACCATGGGAGAGTTAGAGAGCCCAAGCCCTTCCATTTCACTCACATCGAGCGACTAGTATCCCTTGACGGGCACACGATGAGAAAAAGGTTTGTCTCACGAACGCTTCAAATTATAACGTTTTTTCATCTCGTTTAGTCACATTATTATTATTATTTTGCAGTATTTCTGTTTCCTATGTCTCACTGCGCAGACTCGACCGACATCACTTCCTCAAGCCCCACTCGCGGCTTTATTTAGAAGACGACAACAAACAAAGTTAAGCAGGATTTATACTTTTGCCTGGCTCCGCTGACTGCGAGCGCACCTTCCCAAATGGAAGAAGCTTTTATACTTATTGCATTTGCCGTTGTACTATTCTTTGAAACAACAGGGGAGCGACGACAAGTAATTGTCCTCTAAAACCGTCGGAAATCACCAGTGAGAAGAAGTAATTTGCCAGTACAAGTCTTGTGATGAATGAGTTGATGAATTAATAATTTCTTTATGTACAAACTTAAAACAATCTTAAACTTTTGGCTGTATTTCGCACCAAACACAAGACAACTTTAAGCAAATAGTGTATAATTAATATCTAAATTAATTCTAATTCTATTGTATACAATAAAAATAAAACGTACTTCAAATAAGAAACCTTGGACAAACTATGCAAACATTTTTTTCCAAAAAAAAAAACGTTTTCCGTCAAAAAGCACCTGATGGAGTTTGAACTTCACATTAAACTGCTTCTGCTTCACACAAACGATGGCACAGATGTGCATGTTCGGATGTGAAGTTATGCGTAAAGTTACAAAAAAAATGCTGTGCACTCGACCATGCGAAATTAGTTTGTGCACACTCAAAGCAAACTTCCGGCAACACCGCGATGACGTCATATTTTCCGTGCTCATCCAAGCAAAATTGCGGACACGTCGAGTATAAATCAACCTTGACACAGAGAAAGGTTCCAATGGCCGGCCAGCAGAGGCTCGTCTTTGGGAGAAAAAATTGCAGATTTTTAATTTTTTTTTTAATTTTATTTATTGTTTTTATTTATTTTATTTAAATTTATGTGTGTGTATTTCTAACATGTTTGGTTGGTAAAATAAATGTTGTAAATTCAAATCAGAGCGTCTTCCATGTCTGGAATGGATGTATTCTTGAGTTTATAAGGTAACAATAATATAATAAGATAATCTTGTTTGAAATGGGTTTGGCTAAAATAAAATGTTGGTTTTGTGTACACTTCTAGGTAATTGTACTAGATTGACTGGGTTAAATAGAATTGCATTACTAAAAAGAGACTAAAATACCATTTTCATTGACTAAAACTAGACTAAAATGTCATCAGTTTTTGTCGACTAGAACTAGACAAAATAGTCATCAGTTTTCATAGACTAAAACTAGACTAAAAAGATTATGAACGTGACTAAAACTAATAAAAACTAAAATGACAGCTTCGCACAAAGACTAGACTAAAACTAAAATTAAAACAGGCCGCCAAAAACAAAACACTACTGCAGACAGGATAGCGTCATCCTCCTCATCATCCGGCTCCTCTCCTCGGAGGCAAAGCTAACATCTCCTCATCCTCCTCCTCGTCTCCCTCCACCTCATCTCTTTCTGCAAGCAGCTGCTGGTTGAAAAGCGGCGTAAACTCGGGAGACACTGAATCCATAATATCCCCCCACAAAGAAAGATCCCATGGGGGAGAGGGTTGGACCCCTTTTGTCGAAAGAGGGACAGAAGATAGAACCGGATCGTCTTTAGAAGTTGCAGCCACCCAAAGCCTTCTTTACAAGATCCTGGCCGGCATTGCACGACAGTGCGCGCAACTCTCTGCATCTGCCAGTGTGGCCTGAGCATGCTTAACACCCATGCACGCGATACACATCGGATGCGAATCCCTACCTGAGATCATAAATCCACAAGCTGCTGGACACAAGCACAAAGGGACATCCTTCCCTTTTTCCCCTGTGGCCTTGGACCCCGATATGGTGAGTAGAATAATCTTAGCTTGCCTTAACGCGTTTGTGAACTGAAGCAGTGCAGAACAGGTGCTAAAGCAAAGTCTTCATGAGAAAGAGAATAAGAATGCTGTTTCCGGGGATCACAGCCATATATATAGGGAGGGGGTGGGCTCCTTGTCATGAGCTGTGATTGGTCCGTCCTTCGGACAGATGTGGTGTATTCGGTGCTTCCATAGTCTTTCATCACGCCTGGGGCGTTTCCCATAGTGAGATACCGAGTGATTGCTAAGCAAGATGGCGCCGCCGAGTTCGGACGCCGTCCAGGTCGCTCCGCTTAGATTGTGTTTTTATTTCCTCTTTTACCTACTTTTGCTTTCTCTTTTTGCACACATAACCTCTGCACTGATCACTTATGACAAAGGAACACTTTTGGACATTGGATACCGCTTCACTAACCTGTTTCAGGACACTTTATCCTCCAACCCATCGTGGCCATCTGAGATTCTCCGGAACGCAGAGAAGAACAATGGCCACCTGAATAACCACCCGAGGCGACGGATCAAGAAACACCGCGGGGAAACGTGCTGGGGTCCGCAACAGACTGAGAAAAAAAGAGCTCACAGTCCTCCTCTACCGAGCATTCTGCTCGCCAATGTCCAGTCTCTGGAGAATAAGATGGACGATCTTAGAGCCAGGATAAGTTTCCAACGGGACATTAGGGACTGTAACATCCTTTGTTTGTCTGAAACATGGCTCACGCCCTCGGTCCCGGACGCTGCTGTAACGCCGTCTGAAAACTTCTCTGTTTTTACGGATGGACAGGACAGCCGAGGCCGGTAAATCCAAAGGTGGAGGAGTGTGTTTCATGATTAACAAGAAATGGTGTGACCCCAGGAATATCTCCACTCTGTCGCGCTCCTGCTCGCCTCATCTGGAACATTTATCTATTATTTGCCGCCCATTCTATCTTCCCCGGGAGTTTTCATCGATCATCATCACTGCTGTTTACATCCCACCACAAGCGGACACTGGCTTGGCTTTGTCCGAGCTTCATGATGCGCTCAGCGGCAACATCAACAAACATCCTGACGCTGCTGTTATCATCGCTGGGGACTTCAACAAAGCCAACCTCAGGCAGGTTATGCCTAATTTTTTATCAACATGTATCCTGTCCAACCAGAGGACCAAATACACTTGATCATTGCTACACTCAGTTTAAGCATGCCTACAAAGCTCGCTCACTACCGGCTTTCGGGAAATCGGACCATGCCGCCATTTTCCTCACACTGGAATATAAACAAAGGCTCGTTCAAGAACCCCCGGTGCAGAGGGTGGTGACGCGCTGGTCCGCCCACTCTGAAGCCATGCTACAGGCGGCTCTTGATGACGTAGACTGGGACATGTTTCGGGCAAGTTCATCTGACGTCAGCGAGTTCACGGATGTAGCATTAAGCTTTGTAAACATGCTAGCCGAACAAGCTACGGATACAATATCTATAAGGACCTTCTCTAATCAGAAACCTTGGGTGGACAGTACAATCCGTGCAGCAGTAAACAAACACACTGCTGCATACAACGCTGGTCTTTTTTCGGGAAACATGAGTGAGTACAAAGCATCGTGCTATGCTCTCCGATGTGCAGTAAGAGCCGCCAAACTCCGATACAGGGAACGAATAGAGTCACATTTCCAGCTCAATGACTCCCGACGCATGTGGCAAGGACTAAGAACCATCTGTGCCTTTGGAAATAAATCCTCTGCAGAGGTGAGAGCAGATCCGTCGCTGGCTGACGAGCTGAACACTTTCTACGGCCGCTTTGAAAGCAATCTGAGCAGCGCGAGTCTGCCGATCAGCGCGTCAGGAAACAGCAGTCAGAGCAGCGATAATCATGTGATCACCGTGTCTGAGGACGAGGTTCGGAGGGCTCTAAAGCGAGTGAATGTCAGGAAAGCAGCCGGACCTGATGGGATTTCTGGCCGTATTCTGCGGTCCTGTGCTGATCAGCTGGCTGGTTTGTTTACATCCATTTTTAATGAGTCTCTTGCTACATCGGTGGTTCCCACCTCCTTCAAAAAATCTGTCATCATCCCTGTGCCCAAGAACAATAACCCCTCTTGCCTGAATGACTATCGTCCAGTTGCCCTCACATCAATAGTCATGAAGGTCTTTGAGGGACTGGTTAAAAACTTCATCTGCTCCTCCATCCCGGATACTTTGGACCCTCTTCAGTTTGCTTATCGCCCCAACAGATCCACTGATGATGCCATCTCTCACATCCTGCACTCTTCTCTTACACACATTGACAGCAATAACAGGAACTATGTAAGGCTGCTATTTATCGACTATAGCTCAGCTTTCAATACTATAGTCCCCATCACGCTAGCTTCTAAACTCATGGACCTCGGCCTGAATTCTTCACTATGCAACTGGATTTTTGATTTCCTCACCGGCAGACCTCAAGTGGTGAAAGTAGGCCAGTTCACCTCTAACTCCATCACCCTGAACGTAGGAGCTCCACAGGGCTGTGTCCTGAGTCCCCTGCTCTACTCTCTCTACACACATGACTGCGTGTCTTCCCACAGCTCCACATCTATTATTAAATTTGCTGATGATACTGTGGTTCTGGGCCTCATTTCCAACAATAATGAGACCGCATACTTGGATGAGGTAGAGAAATTAACATCATGGTGCCAGGACAATTGTCTCTCTCTGAATGTGAGCAAAACCAAAGAGCTGATTGTTGACTTCAGGAAGAGACAGCAGCAGCCCTATACTCCTCTTATGATCAGCGGGACCCCTGTGGAGAGGGTGAGCAGCTTCAAGTACCTCGGTGTAAACATCTCAGAGGACCTGACTTGGACAACACACATTCAAACTCAGGTTAATAAAGCCAGGCAAAGACTGTACCATCTGAGACAGCTGAGAAAATTCAGGGTTTCACCTGCAATCCTGAAAACTTTCTATTCAGGGGCCATAGAAAGCGTATTGACTCAGTGTATATCAGTGTGGTATGGGAACAGCTCCAGTCATGTCTGCAAAGCCCTGCAGAGAGTTGTGCGCTTAGCTGAGCGCATCTCAGGGTCTGCTCTCCCCTCTCTGCAGGACATCTACCTCAAACGCTGCAAAAGCAGAGCTGTTAAAATAATCAAGGACTCCATTCACCCCAGTAACCATCTTTTCACTTTGCTGCCATCTGGTAAGCGTTTCCCGTAGCCTGATGTCAAAAACTGAGAGACTTAGGAGGAGTTTCTTCCCCCAGGCTATCAGGCTCCTAAACTCAAAACCAGCCTCTTAACATCTTCATGTCTCCACTTAATATTCACTTTATCAGTAAGATATTCATCATTCACTACCTCACATTGACATACTGAAAGTGTCAACCTGTTTGCACATTTGCCTCTTGTACATTCCTGTGTATCTTAATATTTAAGACTACAGTTTACTTTCATGCACATTATTTTCCACTATATATTTAATTCTACAGTATACATCTCTTTTATATATTTTATATTTCATTCTTATATTTTTATTGTTTACTTTTATTTCATTGTTTCATAGCTATATTTATGTATATTTTCATCTGTGTTGTATTCTTTAATAATTGCACTGTCAATGGAGCGGACCTGACTCACATTTCACTGCTGGTTATATATGCTCTATATAATTGTGTATGTGACAAATAAAAAATCTTGAATCTTGAATCTTGAATCTTGATTGTTTGAAAGAGAACTCCCCATTTGGGCACTGATTTGGGCTATTGGTAAACTTGGAAACCATCTAAACATCAACTGATAATGTTTTGCATGTTTGTAGACTGTTTATTAACATGACATACTACTTACAAAGCATTATTTAATGAAATATTTAACCTTGTTGTAAAGTGTACACTAGTCCAACATTAACTGATGTTTAAATAGAGAGTAAAAAAAACAAAAAAAAAAAAAAAAAAAAAACACTATAGGCTATTCTTACACTTGGAGCTCATTATATTGAAGTAAAAATCCAAACACCAGAAGCAACACTCTCAGTGTTCTTTCATTGAAAAGTATGCATTTTATTTATTCACAGGCTATATGGTTGAAATAATATTTTAGGTGAAAACCTTAAGTGCCATTGTTTAAAAAAAAAATGCATCATAGAAATGTTTCATAGACCTTCAGTTGTCATGCTTTAAAATCCAATGGACAGACATAGGCCTATATTATTGTACATTACAAATATTTGGATCGTCCCTTATTCAAGAATAAACATTATAAATAAAGAATAAAAGAAAGAACCTCTATTAGCCCTTATTTTCCATTTCTGAAGTTAATTTGCAACTCTAATGATGATGTGACTCCCCTGACAGTGGCACGTTCCTCATAAAAAAAATAAAAAATAAAAATAAAAATAAAATAAATAAAACCTTGTTAGAGCTATGTGAGCGATTAATTATTTTAAAAAAGAAAAAAAAAAGTGTGTGCTTGGTTTCCGAAATGGAAAACTAATACAGATCAGATACAGATAAAAAAATGATATGATGAAAAAGTCATGATAACATATTATTAATTCATAGAAATTATTTAAGCAATTAAAACCTTTTTTTTAAAAATACCATATTCAACTTGAATATGGTATTTAAAAAAAAAAATTCAATACTATTAAACTGACTTTAAAATCTCAGGGAGTTTATAAGTTGAAACAGTAAAATGTCACAGTGCATGTTAAATAGTCTAAATGAACTTGTATCTTATGTAGTATCTGAAGACCTTGATTGCATGTTAGCATAAAACTAACAATATATTGTGACTTTTTTTTTTTTTAATGAACAATTCCTGTAGCTCTATCTTTACTGGTTCTATTTTTAGAAGTCCTAGCTCTCCATAAACACTCACTTCCTCTATATGCTGTATCAGACCTAGGTGGCCTCCAACTGTTCGACTTAGCAGATTGTCTCCCCCCAACTTTACCACTGTAATCCTAAAATGGCAGTCCAATGTTTTCATGCCTCTTCTCAATTGGGTTCTAGCCATAAATTGTCCATTTTTTAGATTTTTTACTAATTGACTTTGAGGAGTTTTCGTCACTGGCTTAAGTTTAGGCTTTCAACGTAAACCATTGTATGTTGTCTCCGTCATAATAGATGTGTCTGCTCCTGAGTCAGTTAATTAATTGTCGTTCGCAATGGTGGTTCATTGTTTGCTACCACCATATCGACAGTATTAATACATATGTTTTTCTCTGTCACTGATATGAGGAACAAGCTCTCCACTTCCTCTGTTACTTCTCTGACACTCTTAGTGAAGCATACCGAAGCAAAATGGCCAATTTTGTGACATTTATTGCATTCCTTACATCTGGCTGGACATTTGTCTGGCTGTGAATGCAAATGGCCACATCTACCACATTCTTTTTCTTTTTATTTCCACTCATTTGTTGGCTCCTGCAAAAATAATGCTTTGCTTTTACAACATCAATACTCCCTGTTGCTGCTGAGGCTTTAATTGGACTTGTGCTATTTTGTGCTCCAAATCTCAAATCCTCAACCACATTAAATCTTTTGGGGTGAATTATGTCTTATTCCTCTCATCGCGAAGCAAACAGTAAAATAAAGTAAAAAAACTTGAAGAACAATCTCGCTGCGTTGTCTTCTGTTGTGTGGGGTGTGTGAAAAACGGACATCGCGTTGTTTTCATATGGATTACTTTATCACAGAATATTTGTTTTTGGCAGCACTTGTTTAGTTTAAAAGAAGACATGTCAGGCTTTCTATAGATATCTGTCTCATGTCTCTGTGTTGAGTATTCACTGAGTTACAGTTCATTTTAATGACGCGTTTGTAACTGAAGATCAGCGCAGACAAAGGCTGCAGACAGCACTCCTTGTTTGTTATCTTTATTTTATAAGTGCACAAAGTTTTGTTGTTATTATGTCTGTATACAAAAAAAAGTAGACCCTTTACAGATTTGATTGATGTATTGCTCTTATCTGTACGATCAAAACTGAAAGTGTAATTTAAGTTCTTTTCGGGGTTATCAGGAGAAAATACCTCAAAACGCGTATACGCGTTAATCGACTTCAGAGGGTTAACAAGTTCATAGTGTCTAGACATATCCACTGCCGCTTTTAGAGTTAAATCACTGTGCATTTGCATTTTCTGAGAGGGACTCTTATCAGCTATTCCAATCACTATCCTATCATGAATTTCCTCATCCATACATCTGAAATTGCAATGCTCAGCTAGCTCATAGAGGTATCTTATATAGCTTTCCACCGTTTCATTGGCCTCCTGTACATGTGAGTGAAAGCGGGCATGTTCGAATATGACGTTCCTTTTTGGCACAAAATAGTCATCAAACTTTGCGATGGTTGCATCGTGAGTTACAGCTTCATCTTACCCAAAGATGAATGACTTAATGATATGTTCTGCCTCCGGGCCCATACAGTAGATCAGAGCACTTACTTGGACATCCGCGCTATCTGCGTTTAGCTTGCTAGCAATCCAGTAGTTGCAGAAAAAAATACATGCGTAAAAATACATTTCTATGCTGAACGTAGTCCATGACAGTCAGATAATGGCTGGATTTTGTGGTAACGTTACATCCAAATGCTCACCTATTATTCATCGACCTCAAATATGGCTTATCATCTGAAATATATAAGTAGTAGCAACTTTACATGGTCACTCAATCTGATGTTAACCTAGAAAAATGTGCGCTATTGAAGTGTCTGTGCGGAGTGTGAAAGCTGAAGAGTAACGGAATGCATAGTCGATAAACGGAATGCATAGTCGATATAAAAACTGGATGACGAGTAATTTCTTACTGCTAAATTTCTTACTGCTAAAAACAGAGGTGTTAATTATAGGGCCTAAAAGCTCTGCATGTAATGACCTAGAATGCTGTCTAAGCCTTGATGGCTGCTCTGTCAATTCTTCGTCATCAGTTAGGAACCTAGGTGTGCTATTTGATAGCAACCTTTCCTTAGAAAGCCACGTTTCTAGCATTTGTAAAACTGCATTTTTCCATCCCAAAAATATATCTAAATTACGGCCGATGCTCTCAATGTCAAATGCAGAAATGTTAATCCATGCGTTTATGACCTCATGATTAGACTATTGTAATGCTCTATTGGGTGGTTGTTCTGCACGCTTAGTAAACAAACTCCAGTTAGTCCAAAATGCAGCAGCTAGAGTTCTTACCATTGTTAGGAAGTATGATCATATTAGCCCGGTCCTGTCAACACTGCACTGGCTCCCTATCAAACATCGTATAGATTTTAAAATCTTGCTTATTACTTATAAAGCCCTGAATGGTTTAGCACCTCAGTATTTGAACGAGCTCTTGTTACATTATAGTCCTCCACGTCCGCTCCGTTCTCAAAACTCTGGCAATTTGATAATACCTAGAATATTAAAGTCAACTGCGGGCGGCAGATCCTTTTCCTATTTAGAGCCTAAACTCGGGACTAACCTACCTAAACATTGTTCGGGAGGCAGACACACTCTTGCAGTTTAAATCTAGATTAAAGACCCATCTCTTTAACCTGGCTTACACATAACATACTAATACACTTCTAATATCCAAATCCGTTAAAGGATTTTTAGGCTGCATTAATTAGGTAAACCAGAATCGGGAACACTTCCCATAACACCCGATGTACTTGCTATATCGTTAGAAGAATGGCATCTACGCTCATATTAGTCTGGACGAGATGGCGATCCGATGTCACCGTGGCCACCAGATCCAGTCTGTATCCAAGTCAGATGGTCACTGCAGTCACCCGGATCCAGTATGTATCCAGCCCAGATGGTGGATTAGCACCTAGAAAGGACCTCTACAGCCCTGAAAGACAGCGGAGACCAGGACTAGAGCCCCAGAGACAGATCCCCTGTAAAGAATTTGTATATGTGGTGTTTAGTTATAAGACCACAGGAAACAGATGATTCTTCTGCACAACCTGACTTTGCTGCAGCCTGGAATTGAACTGCTGGTTTCGTCTGGTCAGAGGAGAACTGGCCCCCCCAACTGAGCCTGGTTTCTCCCAAGGTTTTTTTCTCCATTCTCTCACTGATGGAGTTTTGGTTCCTTGCCGCTGTCGCCTCTGGCTTGCTTAGCTGGGGACACTTCATTTACAGCGATATCGTTGACTTGATTGCAAATTATTGCACAGATACCATTTAAACTGAACTGAGCTGCATGATGACATCACTGAATTCAATGATGAACTGCCTTTAACTGTCATTTTGTATTATTGACAAACTGTTTTCCTAATTAATGTTGTTCAGTTGCTTTGACGCAATCTTTTTTGTTTAAAGCGCTATATAAATAAAGATGACTTGACTTGACTAGCGCTCTCACAGTATGACAGATGGAGGTGTTAGTGCAGTCACTTGCTCTTAAAATACTCCGTCATTTTGGTCATACATAAACATTTACATTTAGTCATTTAGCAGACACTTTTATCCAAAGCGACTTACAAATGAGGACAATGGAAACAATCAAAAACAACAAAAGAGCAATGATATATAATTGCTATAACAAGTCTCAGTTAGCTTAAAGTCAAGTCAAGTCAAGTCTGCTTTATTGTCAATTCTTCCACATGTACAGTACATACATACAGAGAATCGAAATTGCGTTACTCTCAGACCCCCGGTGCATACAGATAACACTAACAGTAGAAATGCAGTACACGTAGCAAGGGCTTTTAAATAATATAATTAATAAAAAGAAAACAGATAGAATAGAAAAAGAATAGAGCAAGCTAGTGTTAGAGGTCTTTTTATAATTGTCTAATAAATGAAAAGAAAATAGAATACAAAAAGATTAGAAAGGTAATTAGAATTTTTTTTAAGAATAGAATTAGAATAGTGAGTGCTAAAGCTTCTAGAAGGCACATAAGTCTGAAGTAATGAATTTAGGTAAAGGGGTGTAGAGCCAGTGGTGGTTTTGTTGGCAAACATAAATGCCTTGAATTTTATGCGAGCGGCTATTGGTAGCCAGTGCAAATTGATAAACAGAGGTGTGATGTGTATTATTTTATACATTCTTTTTTTATACATCTTTCGAATTTTGTAAAAGCCTATACATTTATTTGTGTGCACTCATTAACTATAACAACAAAACATTGCACTTTTGTAAAACAATGAAAACAAACAGGATGCGTTTTCTGCCATCTCGGGCTCTGTGAATTTGAGTGCGAAACTCCATGTATACTTGCCTTACAGAAATGAATATATATATAGAGAGAAAGAGAGATTGAAATGTCTACTTTCAAATTAAACAATTCAAATCTTATATATATATATATACATATATATTCTCAGATTTAAATATTAGAGATGACAAGTCAGTGTTGCCAAATTCATCTCTTAAAATGAAAACACTAGTTTATCAATGGATTATTAAAATGTTAATGCAGTTTAATCTTACCGTTTTCCCTGACACATTCATTATCATTACTTCTGCCGGTGTGCTGTGGCAAGCTTTATGCGTGCGCTTGATTGCTTATGTAGGCAATTAATAGTTCAATAGCAAGATTTAAATGGTTATATTAATAAACATGTGATTAGTTGACTAATGCTTGAAATGAATGACTACTACTCGACCAGAAAAAAAATGTTCAGTCGAGGGCAGCCCTAATGAAAAGTGAATATATATATATATATATATATATATATATATTTATGGTTCATTATGAAACTGTTGTGGAACAGATAAGACTATTGAGGGCCACCACAGTCTACATAATTAATGGTAAAATAAAAATTACAAAAATAAAAAATTATTACAAAAAATATAGCATGAATACTGTATAGGTCCTATATGGTCACATCAAGGTTGAAAGTGTTGGAGAAAAATAAAAGTCATTATGCAGCATCAGAGTGGGCGGTAGATGGGTTGGTCAGTCTGATCCAGACACTATATAAATGAAAGGACATTAAGGAAAGCAGAACAAACTCCTAACAGGAGATGACTCACACATGGCCTATGAGACAGAGGATGATGACATTCAATACTGCTTTCCTGCCATCAACTCATCATGTATCAAGGGAAAACGCTCCAGTCATGAATACAATATCATTTATGTGTTTGTATCATTGTTGTCAGCATGGACTGTGTTTCTGAACCTGCTGGTGATCATCTCCATCTCTCACTTCAATAAGCTTCACACTCCAACCAACCTGATCAATTTTCTCTCTAGCTGTGGCTGACCTGCTTATTGGACTTGTGATGCCCATAGAGGCCACAAGGCTGATTGAGATGTGTTGGTACTTTGGAGACACTTTCTGTGGACTCTATTCAATATTTATTTGGATGCTTCTCTCAGCTTCTCTTAGTAATTTAGTTTTAATTGCTATTGATCGTTATGTGGCTGTTTGTCACCCTTTACTGTACCCACAGAAAATAACCATGACTAAAACATTAATAAGCATCTGTCTGATCTGGGCTTGCTCCTCAACTTATAACACTTCCTTTGTAATTAATAATGGTTATTTTGATATTCCACGCAAAATACACATGTGTTATGGAGAGTGTTCTGTTTTGGTGGGTTTTGCTTGGAGAGTGACTGATCTGTTCATGTGTTTTATTATTCCTTGTATCCTGATCATATCTTTATATTTGAGGATTTTCTATGTTGTACATCAGCAAGTGAAAGTTATAAACACCCTGATGAAGGGGGGAAAATGCGTAAATGAAGCTACAGTGAGAAAGAAATCTGAGAGCAAAGCTGCTCTGACATTAGGGATCATTGTCACAGTTTATTTGCTTTGTTGGATTCCGTACTATATCTGTTCCATATCAGCAGTTTCTTCAACAATCGTAAATGTTTTGACATGGGTTGTGTATATTAACTCAGGTCTGAATCCTATGGTCTATGCTTTATTTTATCCCTGGTTTAAAAAGACAGTTAAACTCATCTTAACTCTGAAAATATTTCAGCCAGCATCCTCTCTGGTCAATATTTTTACAGAACATCAATTGTAATTAAACTGTTAAAGCCATCATTCTGAGAACAATTTCACAAAAACTGCAATTGTTATAAATTCATAAAGGTAAATAGTTATAATTTACACTACATGAATTTTAATATTATATAGTTTGTTTCATTGAGTATCACTCCTTTATAATTATACTCTGTTCAAATGCAGGTTTTGTCAGAATTTAACAATTAAGCAAACTTATTTTCACACAGTAAGTTTAAATGACAAAATGTTTAGTTGTGTAACATTAGCTTATTAAGAAAATTGAGCAATAATGACAAATCTTGTATTAATCATGCTGAATCTGTGTTGATATAAATCAAAAACACAATGACAAAAAGACGACAGTCATATAGAACTATGTGTAAGGATCAAATGTATTATCATGGTGGTTCATCACAAAGTGAATAATTAAAATGGCTTACAGCACACCTCAGATTAAAACATCTGAAGCAATGTAATTTCAGATTCATCCAAAAGGCATTTAAAGGGTGGAGCTACACACAAAGGTAAAGCCTAACAATAACAATATTAAATACATATTTTATTCTAACTTTTCAAGTAAGTTGAAATAATGTTTATTGTTTCATATAAACTGATGTGAATAAATGAATGCCATACTTTAACTGCTCAACATCACCTCATGTAGGGTGATATTTTATGAACCAAACAAAGGCTAATATTATGCAAACCATAATTACTTAGTTCCGTTTTAGTCGGTCACTCTCAGCGTCACGTCAGTGACCGATGAATTGGGATATCGGTTCATCAGACCAATCTACTTTGAGTGTAAACTAAACGAGCCAATGCATGTTGGCATGCAATTATTGCATCCAGCTGCTGCTGATCACAACGTGAGTATAATAAGGCAGCAAATGCAATGCATACCAGCTTTTTCGCTTTGGAGCTGAGCATTAGTATCATTCTGCTCAAACTGTGTCTAGCTGTGAACTACAAGTTTAGCACGCTCTTGGAAACTGCGTGTGTTGGCGAGACAGGGCTTCAGCAGTGGTCGTTCCCGAGTTGAGTGGGTTGTGCACTTCAGGCTGCAATACCCCCGTCGTGTTGGAAGTGGCCAATTCTCCTGTGCGCCTCAGCACTAAAAGAGCATTTCCTAAAGAGCAAGTTTCGCTAAAAGAGCTCCACAGGTGTGTCTTTATAAAGATGACGGATCGTCCTTGTAAGGATGCCGTTTCACCCATGCATTTCTGGGTGCGGTCGTTACCTGGCAATGGGTGATGGTCATGATCGCTGCCTCATGTGTCTGGGCATCAAGCACGCTGAGGTGGCCTTCGTGGATGAGTCATGTTCCCACTGTGGGAAGATGACCATCTCGGAGCAGTTAACCTTCATGGTGACGGAGTCCCGTTGCCACTACCATGATCTGGGGCTCGTTCTGGCAGCCTACAGACAAGAACCACTTCCATCTGTAGCGTGGGCGGTTTGAGGGTTACGGTGGTGGCAAACCTCGCAGGGAACCAACCCTGCTGCCATCTGGTAAAGGAGGAGGATGAGTGAGGTCCGGTGCTTGGCCGTCCGCAAATCGCCATGCCCTCCTGGGACCCAGAGATAGAGAAAACTGCTCTCTCGTTGAGATTTTCAGATTCTCCACCCGGCCCTCCTCCAGGGGAGGGAGAGGTGCCTTCACCACCCCCCAAAATGCAGCTACCTCTCTCTGGGTCACCTGTCCCAGGGCCTCTTGCTCTTCCGCTCTCTGCCAGGTCTGACCGGGGCCAGGACGGGTGGGGCGGCCTGCCTAAGCCCAGCTCTACTGCGGCACTTGCTGGAGGCTGCTCCGGATGCGGCATAGGAGCAGGGGCGGATGCAGGGGGGCGCCCTCGGCGATGAGCAGGCTGGAGCGCTGTGGCCGGTGGACGGGTTGAGGCAGCAGCTGCCCGCCGGGCAGACGGTCGGACCACCTCAGTCTGCTCCCGTGCAGCCAGGAACTGCTGGGCCAGGTCCTCAACTGCGTCACCGAAGAGGCCAGTCTGGGGCACAGCGGCATTAAGGAACTGATCTTTGTCCCTCATATCAACCAGACACAGCCAGAGATGGCACTTCTGGACCACAAGCGTGGGCATTGCACGACCCAGAGAACTTGTGGTGACCTTCATCGCTCAGAGCGCGAGGTCAGTGGCAGTTCGGAGTTCTTCCAGAACTTCCGGATCGTGACCACCCTCGTGCAGGGGTCCCTCATATCAACCAGACACAGCCAGAGATGGCACTCCTGGACCACAAGCGTGGGCATCGCACGACCCAGAGAACTTGTGGTGACCTTCATCACTCAGAGCGCGAGGTCAGTGGCAGTTCGGAGTTCTTCCAGAACTTCCGGATCGTGACCACCCTCGTGCAGGTCCTTCAGTGCCTTGGCCTGGTGGACCTGCATTAACACCATAGCGTGTAAGGCAGAAGCAGCTTCCCCGCAAGCTGTATAGGCACTGCTGGTTAGACCAGATGAATGCCTGCAGTCCCGGGAAGGAAGCACCGGTTCTCCCCACCAGGAGGAGGTGGCCCTAGCACACAATTGCATTTCTAATGCCCGCTCCACTGGGGGGATTGCCAAATACCCCTACACTGCACCGCCGTCGAGGGTGGTGAGAAAGGAGGAGCCGACCACCTGGTTTCTGGGAGTAAAAGGTGCCGTCCATGACCTTGTGAGCTCGTTATGCACTTCCGGGAAGAAAGTCAGCGCGAGCCACCTCAAGAAACCAATCATCCAGCCTCGAAGGCTTGGGAAGCGGTGGAGGTTTCTACTTGAGCCCACCCTCGGCCCGGGAAAGCATAGCTGTCATCTCCGGTTTTGATTCATACTTTGCCATTGTCCCAGAGGGTGGCAGCGTGGCCGAATCTTCATTGGACAGTTCTCCATCCGATGCTGAGATCGACATCTGTTGGGGCCACTGGATACCGCTTGTATGCTCTTTGAATGCGCTGGGCCCTCTTCAAAGAGCGTACAAGCGGTATCCAGTGTCCAATGACTTCTGCCGGGGAAACATGGACTCTAGTTGAGTGAGCTCTGAGTCTTAGCTCTGAGCCTGCTGTAGTGATTTTAGCACTAGAGTCAGGTCCCAAGAGGGTACAGAGGGGGGCCGGGAAGGATTTAACCTCCTGTCCCCTCTAAGGAACCTGATGACGAGGTCATGCTTACCTAAAGACTTCCCATTCACAGGGTCATGGTACGCAGCAATAGCAGCAACATGGATTTTGAGGATGGAGGGAGACAGTCTTCGCTCCAGCCCTTGCTTGTGGTCCAGGGACATGACCATCTCGGCGTTAAAATCGAGACTTGATTACCTTAAAACGTATAGAGTCCCCTCTGCCACACCCTGATCTAGCTCTTCTTCTCATAAGAGGGCTACTTCGGCTGGTGGCCAGGGTGTTCTGAGGGTTACCGTGTGGACTTCCTTGATGAGCCAGCCTCCTTGGGCCACACCCCCCTCACAAACGCTGCAGCCAGTTGAGTTTCCGGATGAGTTTGTGGGACCCTCTCATCAGGTTCCTGGCATCTCAATCGGGGCTTAGGAGGAAGACAAAATGTTGATCACCACATCACAAGGCGGGCTTGAGTCCTCGAGAGATGAGAATTCAGCTGTGTTGCCTCCCTCAGGAGTGCCAGCATTGCCCGAGTCTGATGCCGAGCTGACAGCCATGCTTTCCCGGGCAGCAGAGAGCATCGGGCTCGAGTGGAATCCTCCACCCTGCCCCGAACGCTCAAGGCTGGACGACATGCTGGGATACTCCCAGTGGAGCGTTCTGTTGCGATGCAATTGTGTCCTCAGATCACCCTCCACATGGCGTGGTGGTCCCAAGCTTCCCTCCAAAGCCTGTAAGTTCTCATCAACAACTTTTGGATTCTTTTAGTTTACTGATTAATTTCTATGTTAAATATAAAATAATGCTTAAATCACAGACTTTGCAGTAGTAAGCAGCAGCTGTTGCATCAGATTGTTGTGTGTGTTTGCCTGTGTTTGTTTTGCACCTTGCACTTGAGGATCATCTCTGCATGTATCACAGGTGTTAACAGCACATTTTATAAATACCAAGCCATGATGTCCATAACAGGGCTTCAGAGATTACTGTAATCAATTTCTTGATAAAACAACAAAAGCACTGTGTGTGTGTGTGTGTGTGTGTGTGTGTGTGTGTGTGTGTGTGAAAGAGAGAGAGAGAGAGAGATTTCCACCCATTAGACCCATGAGGCCTAAAGTGTTTATAGTGTTGTCATTTGCAAAGCCATTTATTTACATTTAACTGTCGAATTACTGAATTAATATTAATAATAGATTATGTTATTAATCACTATTGTGCTTTAACCTGTTAACCTGCCCCCCCCCCCCAACAGTTCCTGGCTTCAGTGTGCTACACACACAATTTTGGTGTCTTTTGAGACTCAAAAAGATGAAAAGTTTAGCAGTGAAGTGCCTAAAAAAATTGTACCATACTGATTTTTGTGTGTGTGTGTGTGTGTGTGTGTGTGTCTGTGTTTATATATATATAAATAATTTTTGTGTGTGTTTGAGCAATCCAGAAAAGTAATGGGTTGAAAGTCACATGTTTCGTGATTTTATATTTCAAATCTGAAAAAAAGATACCATGAAAAATTTGATTCCTGCAACCATTTTTCTGAGACTATATCTAGTATACTGTATATCATATAATAATGTTTATTTTTTACTATTGTTTATTAATAATTATGCAAAATGTTAAAATTCATTTGTATACACAGTAATTATGAATTAATATTAATCTAAATTAATAATGCTGTAAAAGTTAATTAATTTTTACAAATTGAAGACAATGGTGAAGGTGAAAATTTCTTATACCTCTGGATTAGAAGTGCTCCAATAAATTTTGCCTGGAGAGTCACTGATCTGATTTTGTCATTTGTGTCTCCTTGTAATCATAAAATAACTTTGTATTTGAGGATTTACTATGTTGTACATAGTTGTAAGTTATTGGGGGCAGTTGTGGTCTCATGGATAGAGAGACAGACTTGTAACCTGAAGGTTGTGGGCTTGAGTCTCAGTCTCTTGGTGAGGGGAGTGATTGACCAGCGCTCTCTTCCACCTTCAATACCACGACTGAGGTGAGAACCTTGAGCAAAGCACCAGAACCCTCCCCGGGCTGCCCACTGCTCCAAGTGTGTGTGTGCACGCACTTGGATGGGTTAAATGCAGAGCACAAAGTATGGGACGTCACTTCACATTAACTCATAAAATACCCTGATGAAGAGTGGTAAATGTGGTACTGTAGCTGTTCTTTATCAATAATCTCTTCCACAATCATACATCTTTTAACATGGGTTGTGTATATCAATTCAGGTCTAAATCCTCTCATCTCTGAATTATTATTATTATCTTTTTGTTTATTTGTTTTTTGTATATGAACCCCTTTTTTGCCTGACATCGGGTCTGCAAAGTATGCACACTATGCTTTATTTTAGTCTTGGTTCAAAAATACAGTTAAACACATCTTAAGTTACAAAATGTTCAGCTGTTTTCCTGCCTACAACTTTTCTTTATCAACATGAAAAATATGTAATTTCTTTGCTTTCTAGTCCAATAATAGTACTGATAGGAAAACAATGACTGCATACACTGTCATTACTGTATATAGTGGTAGCTTTAGCTGCATTGCAGACAAGTCCTGATAATATGTGTTATTAGCATAAACATCTGAATTTGAAGTCATAAATGCATGCAATGTCCAACAATTCAGCCTGTGTCTGTGTGTCTATGAATACATGCATGCTACAATATACATACATAGCTTCTGATTTTAAGCATGATCAACCATTCTCCGTTAACATGTACAGTATAATAGGCCAAATATCAACCACTAAACCACTCTCGATGAACAGCTTGTCAGTTGATACATATATGATTGTGTTTAGAGGTATTGTATTCATGGCCACTGATGCACCAACAACAGCCATGACTTCACATGAGTGTATGTCAGTGACTGTGGCACAGTTAAATCACTTTCATTCACTGCACAGTCAGTGGCTATTGGCTGCAGTAAATCTGTATTACAGCAGTAAAGAGGCCTGCTTAATGAAGCAGGTTGAAGAACATACTGAGTTAGTTTTGAATTTATTTATTTTTATTTTACTTTATTTTATTTTTATTTATTTATTTTTATTAATTTTTTTGCTTTACTGGCTGATACATCAATGTTTTTGGATTCTTACTCTATTAGTGTGGTATCAAAATGTAAAATCAAAGATATTCAGTTTTATGTCTTTCAGATTTGCCTCTTAAAGGGGTTATATGACATTGCTAAAAAGAGCATTATTTTGTGTATTTGGTGTAATGCAATCTGTTTATGTGGTATAAGGTTAAAAATAACATTATTTTCCATATAATGTACATTATTGTTGCTCCTCTGTGCCCTTCCTTTTGAAACGCGTCAATTTTTACAAAGCTCATCGTTCTAAAAAAGTGAGGTATACGCTGATTGGCCAGCTATCCAGTGCATTGTGATTGGCTGAATGCCTCAAGCTTGTGGCGGAAATGCTACGCCCCTTAACATACTGTGGTGCCGTCTCCCTGCACGATGAGACAAAACCAATACAACCCACTACAAACGAGGCATTTTTTAAATGTCCACTGGGGGCATAATTACTGATTATAATGAGTTATACTGACTTTTTACGTGTCACACTGCTTGAATACAAAAACCATGTCTGCATTTGTGATCGGAGAAACAATAAACAACAAGCGCTACTCTACACTGTTCAAAACTTATGTTTGAATCATCAATGGCAAATTCTTTAAATATAAAAAACTTACTGTGAGTCAGAAATGCCAGACTGTCCTTACAAAGTTGGAAATGCCCCACTTTATAGAAACAGCCTTTGTGCCGTAGATGCATTGTAGGCTACTGGTTCAGAAAACAGTCCTCATCCTCCATAAAATACATTACACACATCTAAATATTTGGGTTAACTGTTCTGGAACAGTGTTGTTAGTGGTGTAGCAGGTATTCGCCATATACCCACTAGGAAAGAATTTGTGTATACCCACTTAAAAAAGTGTGGGTATATGTAACTACATTGTTTTGTGACAGACCTTTCACACGTTCAATCATAAATTCACTATGTCTGTGTTGCTAAGCACTGACTTTTTGATAATCACGTTGTGTTTCTTTTGACGACTATTGCTATTGTGCAACTCTTGCGCAGCATTGAGTGAGTAAGCTTGAAATTAACTAATGTGAATCGCTAAAGGAGATATGAAATGATTACACTCTTTCAGTGTTTTTGTAAGCCTGCCCCTGAAGCTGCTGTAATGGGTGACACTGCAAACAGATGACAGGAACGTTAACATTATAGAAACAACAAAAAAATGAGCCAGATAAGGCTGATATTATCCTACGCGGTACAGAAAACGAGGCTGATGCTATCGTAGCGTTACCTGGTATGTCAATGTAGCATAAGTTATCATTAACGTAACTGTAACAGCAGGGGATTGTTGGCATATAAGAACAATAAGTGATTTCAATAAACAAAAAGTTAATATTAAGTTACTTGTCTACATTGTCTGACTATAACAGTGTTGCCTGATGAATTTATGAAGTTAATTGCACTCATGCAACCTCTGAGCCTCATTAAATGTCTGTAAATACCTACAAGCCACTTTTGTTCTTCTGTGCTACTTCTAGTGCAAATTAATTTTGTTAATACTGATTTTATTTGAAATAAAAAAAAAGCTTATAAAAATACACTTTTGAATTTGACATAAAAGATAACATACTTTGAATAAAGTTAGAAAATGCCCCTGTAAATCACTTTAAGGAGTCCAATATTACTTTGTAAATGGGAAGGCTAATTTTTGATATTGTTCAGTGGGTGCTCCTGATTTTTTTTCTGTGCTCCTGATTTTTATGTATTTTTTTAATTAGCAGCACAAGTGCTCCTAAAAATAAAAGTAAGCATAGTGCCCTGTTTAATGAGTGTGGTGCTGCTTATGAGGTGCTGCTCTGGGACGGGTGAGGCTGGGAGGGAAAAATCACAGTATACTCACTACAAAAAACTAGACTACACAACTGACTGTTGTAAATACAACTTAACCCCTGATTTCTAGTTGTGTTGCTTTTGGAAGGCCAAACAAAGTAGTTTCGCTTTCACAATGAAACACAGCATCTCCACAACATGGCAGCAGCGGCAACAGCGAGAATAAAAGCTTTTAAAATGCTTTGAAAATGCCCCCTTTAAGCTTGGTTATTTGACTGCCAAGATTGAAACTATTGGAAGAAAGTTATGTCATTGGTCAGTTTGATCCAGACACTGTAAAAATGAAAGGACATTAAAGGGATCATATGATGTGATTTCAAATTTTCCTTTCCTTTTATACTGGTGAATAAAAAAAGATCTGTAAAGTTGCAAAGACTAAAGTCTGAAATCCAAAGAGATGTTCTTTATAAAAGTTGAGACTCGTCAACGCCCCCCTGAAATAGCTCATTCTAACACGCCCGCACATCTCTACATCAGTATGTGGAAAGATTTGCATATCGCCGCCCAGATGTTCACACAAAGAAAGAAGACGTATCTTTTATTCTCGTTGTAGTATTGTTGTTGCCGCCGCCACCCTGTTGTATAGACCGCAGTGCCGCCGCCGGCATGGCGTGGAGACACTGTTTCAATGTGAAAGCGGAAATGCTTTGTTTGCTTTGTCATGCCTGGGGCTGATCCATGCCAGTTGCTGAGGAAATACATCAACTTCGCACTGTGGATCGCCAAATCGTCTTTCACCGTGGCAAAGCGAAGTCCAGCCCGGGGTAGTCACATGTGGTTGCTGCAAGTCCAAGGTATGCTCCTTCGTAGAATCCGCCTCAAGCCGCCCGCTTCTTGCTCACGTGCGTCAACCGGCCGCGGCACACGCTAGGCCTCCGGCCTCTGCTCACTCAAGGCCGCGGTGATTGACACTGTTTCATTGAGAAAGTGAAACTAATTTGTTTGGCCTTCCAAAAGAAGACACGACTAGAAATCATGTTTATATCATGTTTATAATGGTTTTTATGTTTAGGTCTCGTTGCTCCTGCCGGACAGGGCATCACAATATGTTAAGAGGCGTAATATTTCCGTCACACGCTTGAGGAATTCAGCCAATCACAACAGGCTGAATAGCTGGCCAATCACAGCGCAACTCGCTTTTCAGAGCGATGAGCCTTGTAAAAATCGACGTGCTTCAGAAGGTGGGGTATAGTGGAGAAACAATAATGTACAGTATGTGGAAGATAATGTGTTTTTTTAACCTTAAACCGCATAAACACATTTCATTGCACCAAATACACAAAATAATGTTCTTTTTAGGAGCATCATACGATCCCTTTAAGAAGAGAAGAACAAACTCCTAACAGGAGGAGGCTCACTCATGGCCTATGAGACAGAGGATCATGAGATGCAATACTACTTTCCTGCCATCAGCTCATCATGTATCAAGGGAAAATGTTCTAGTCATGAATACAATATCATGTATGTGTTAATATTATTGTTGTCAATAGGACCGTGTTTCGAACCTGCTGGTGATCATCTCCATTTCTCACTTCAAGAAGCTTCACACTCCAACCAACCTGATCATTCTCTCTCTAGCTGTCGTCCGACATGAGAATAGATGTGAATCCGACATTGTTGGATTTTGTGATGCCTGTAGAGGCCTCGAGGCTGTTTGAGTTCCTGTCAGTCCACTACGAGTTATGTCGAATGACATATGGGGTCTCACTTGGGAAGCCAATCATCTCTGAGGTTTAAGAGAAAATGCCAATGAAAACTGGCTAGTGGGATTTTACATACCTGAGCCACTTCCCCCGTGCCTACGGGTATAAATAGACGACAGGTGCATTCACTCTTTAGATTTTTGCTTCGGAGCCGAGTGGTTTTATGAAAAAATCTGTTGATATACTCCACAAAGCCATTCATCTGCTGTGTGTCGGGAAGCTGTTCTGGTTGGCGGTATGGTGCGAACAGTGGTGTACCTTTCAGCGATTCCCCTGGGCGCTTCAACTACAAAGGCAGAGTTTCCTAAAAGAGAAAAACACGGACAATTCTCGTCTTTTTTTTGAAGTAGTTTTTTCTTTGTTGTTGTGTGTGGTGTTTTTTTGTTGTCTTATGATGGCCACGAGCATTGTCTTTCCGTGTCTGGGCACTCTGGTTCGTGGAATGTACATGCCCGCACTGCGTAACCGAATCAGACCCAGAAAAGTTGACAGTCGTGTTTGTCCTTCCTGGCGCCTGTAAGCATTCAGGTTGGAGGTGAATACCTGCCCGCCCTAAGTCTCACGGCTGTTCGAATTGGTTTCTCATTTGTAGAGCGCGGCTCACAACCGCATTTTGCTCTTGTTCCTTTCTTCTTGGATGTGCATGGGGAAGTGATGTAGTCATGGATGGCCCTTTTTATGGCCAGGAAGCTGCTCGTTTCCTTCTTTCTCCCGTCCTCACTACCCTCGATAATGGGGCATCTAGGGGTGCGTCGACATTCCCAGCAGGAGAGTGTTAATTTGTGTTGCACCTGTTGCCCGCAAAACGCTGCCATTGGGAGGAATAGTCCCCGCGTCTCCCTTTCCAAAGCCTGTAAGCTGTCGGCGGCTATCCGCTGCCAAAGCTTGCAGTGCTTCGGGCCATCTGGGCCCTCCAACACGACTCCCCATCGCTGCACCACTGCAGGTACGTTAGACTGTCCCCCTTGGTGCCACTCGTACGGAGTTTTGGGGGCGTGGCTTTGCAGCTTCCCAAACCATCCCGTTGGCTCAGTCGGGGACGGTCCGACTCGGTTATGCGATTCAGTTCACCCGGCGACCTACCCAAGTTCAATGGCGTTTTTGAGACTTCGGTGGCAGTCCTGGACCCTCTGTCTTGCTGGCCCATTGGTGGAAGGAATTCAATCGAGCCCATTTTCCCCTCCATCCAAGATGAGGAAAGTTGTTTAACAGCCCTTTACTTCATCGTAGCCAAGAAAAGGCGGTTGCCCTTCAACCTATCTGGGATCTTCGAGTTTTTGATCGGGCCTGCACAAGCTCCCATTCAAATGTTTGACCCCAGAAACCGTATTAATCAAATGCGTTCCAACCCAGTATTGGTTTGCAGTGATCGCCATGAATGATGCGTACTTTCATGGTCCTCAATCCTCCCTCGCCACAGACCGTTTATCTGCCGGTCCTGCGTTTTCGCGAGGTCCCCGCATAGGCAGTGAAAATTCCTCGCGCCTCAGCTCTCCCCCTGTCCCTCCCCCCCCCGTGTCGTCCCAAAGGTCGCGGAATGCGTCCTTGCCCCACGTTGGGAAGTGGGCATCAGGATCCTCAACTATCGTCGACCGACTGGCTCCTCATGGCCCGGTCCTTGATAGGCGTTTGTACAATTTCCCACAGGGACCTTGTGCTCGGCACCTCATCAGTTGTGGCCTTCAGGTCAACCGAGCGTATCAGCAATCTATCCCCTGTGTTAGAGACTCTCTTATCTTGGTTTTGAGTTACGAACTCGGGTTAGGTCATGAATTGGCACGTCTCCCCAGCAAGCGGTGCCAAGTCCGTTGCTGAACTGCCTGAGTTTCCTTCAGAGGCATGTACAGTGGGTCCCACTGAAACAGTTTTCATTAGGCTCCTATGCATCTGGCATCTGCAGCCACAGGTCACGAGCCGCTCGCTCGGATTGCTTCATTTGAGACAACTGCAGGCACGGGTTACACTCCAAGTCCCCGATATGGGCCTGGTGGCCATGCTATAGATCGTGTCACCATCCACACACGATGTCCCAGCCGCCTTATTCAGCCACTGGTACAACCTTGCTTTTCTACGGGCCGGTGGGCATGTGTATTATGTCCACGTTAAGGTTTCCCTCTTGGTAAACCCGGGTCTTCCCTTGACAGACCCGCTCTGTCAGTCTCGTCTGGCAGCTGTTTCAATCCCTACGCTAAGGTAGGACCTGCTCAGAGACCATTGTCCATAGGAGTAACTGCCCCGCTGGGTCATTCCATATCAGTATCTCCACATGTCCACCTTT
This sequence comes from Cyprinus carpio, assembly GCF_018340385.1. Classification (NCBI taxonomy): domain Eukaryota; kingdom Metazoa; phylum Chordata; class Actinopteri; order Cypriniformes; family Cyprinidae; genus Cyprinus; species Cyprinus carpio. The sequence continues at coordinate 14,831,919 of NC_056581.1, read as the reverse complement.
CCCTCCGGGTAGAGATGTGTTTCCCCGTAGCGACCTTTTTTCCTTGTGTTCCTCCCTATTGTTCTGCCAAGCTTAAAAAAAAGAATACGGATAAGATTGAAGCAATCTTTCACACTGAAGGTTGAAATCCCTTACAAATAACAGATTTTTTGGAGCCGAACAGCAGCACTGGCCTTCTCCAGCAGCGAGTTGTACTCACCCTTTTGGTCCCTGTTGGTAGCCAAGTCAGCGGAATTTGCACATGCGGGCTTTGGGAAGGTTACGACCTTAAAGCATAAGCTTTTGTGACACGCCACAGCTTGTCGACAATTGCAGCGCCACAGCGGGTTGTGCAACCGTGATTTCAGCGTTGTGCGCGTTTTCCCTAGGACCCCATATGTCGTTCTTCATAACTCGTAGTGACCGCAGATAGGGAACATCTTGGTTACGTATGTAAACCCTCGTTCCCTGAAGGATCTGGTCTGTGGGAATGGAGACATTATGTCCCCATGCCACAACCTTGAACCATTCCCTGTTGCCCCCCGGGACAAGTTCTAATTCTCGGCTCCTCAGGCATAAAACCTGAAGCAAGTGTGGATGCACCTGATCGCCCATTTACACCCGTAGACACTGGGAAGTGGCTCAGGTATGTAAAATCCACTAGCCCATTTTCATTGGCATTTTCTCTTAAACTCGGAGAGATGATTGCGCGCCTCCCAAGTGAGACCCCCAGATGTTGTTCGACATAACTGTCTCCATTCCCTCCATCAGGGAACGCCGGGTTATGTACGTACCCTGAGGACAGTCGGCTGGTACTATGGGAGACCTTTTTGTTGGACTATTTTTTGGCATTAAGCAGGGCTGCTAATTTCAGCATCTCTTTATAATTTTTAATTTTAATTGCTGTTGATCGTTATGTGCGCTGCAGTGTGTCTACCCTTACTGTACCAACAAAAAAATAACTACAACTCAAAACTTTGATTATCATATGTATCTGCTGGATGTGCCGGTCTTCAGCATACAATATTCCTTCATAACAGAATACAGATATTTTGATCCATCAAGTCAGAACATATTGGTGTTATGAGAGTGTCCCTTTATGACTAAACTCTGCCTGGAGTATGCACTGGATCTGTGTTCTTGTTTTTTTCCTTTTTCCATGTACTTTGATTATAATTTTAAATCTGAAGATATCTTTATGTTGTACATCAGATAAATAAAAGTAATAAACTCTCTGATGAAGAGTGGTAAATGTGTTACAAGAGTGTTGATGGCCAAAGATGTGCCACACCCAAGGACGGAGTAATTGAGAACCCATATGCATACATGCGGTCCTTCATCTTCTGAGTGGTTTTACACATCTTTTTTAGTATTTCATGATTTAAATATTGTTTGTAGGACCCTACCTTGGTTACAGATCATACTATATCCGCATTGCATAATAATGACTGACACAGATTTGGTAATTTTCATTTGTTTTATTTTCAATATGTTCTGTTTCTGCCATAACTTACTATTTCGGTGCACACCTTTCCTAGTGGTTTTGTTGGGTATATTGTTAACTTTTTTATTTCTTTTAAGTTTAAGTTGCTAGAACTACGTGCGACAGAGTGGAGGTTGAGACCGCTTGGCTGGGATGCGCACGTCAGTGGAAGTCCGTTCCCAATAAAGGACTGGCTGGTGTTAGTTGCCCACCATTTTTTGTTCTGATTGGATTGATCCATGTTGCCAGTTAGCTGGGGGGGGGGTTCAAGATCATACTTGCATGATGCGTCCTGTTTATTATAATTCTATGTATATTTTTTTGTTTTATATTACTTTTGGGTATATTACTTTGTTTCTGGTTCTGGCCCAGTTGCTTCATATATTTCCTGAAATTAATTACTTTATTTATTTTACTGGTGTTTAGGTGATGTAGGTGGCTTCCCCTGTGTATGGTGTAGTGGACTAGTCCTTGTGGTATATAAGTTTCCCAGGCCTGTGTCGTTGATTTGGGGGGGTTGTTGCTTGTTAAGTTTGGTTCTGTTCACTTGACCTTTCTGTTTTTGTTTGAGGCCTAGGCCTGACTTTATTTTTCATCACGTTTTCTATTTACGTTTGTAACTTTTGTTTGTATTTAAATCAAAATGATTTTCTTTATTCGGAGATCCTGCATTCTTTGCCCTTGACTGCTTGACCAGTCCTTAAACACGGAGGGTTCTAGCTGGTGAGGAAAGTGCCATCTGAGAGTAAAGGCTTCTTTGACATTAGGAATCATTGTGAGTGTTCATCTGCTATGTCTATATTCTGTACTATATCTTGTCGACTAACAGTGAACTACAGTAACTTTCTTTCAAATAGTAAGATTTCTATTATGGATTGTGTATTTCAACTTAGCGCCTGAATCCTCTGGTCTATGCTTTTATTTTTACCGTTGCCGTTTAAAGTGTCAGTTAAAAGACATCTTTCTAACTCTTAAAAATATTTCACACAGCATCGTAGCTCTCATTGACAGATTATAATCATATTTGTCTTTATAATAGATCATGAATTTTGCTGAGGTTTTTGATCAGCCCCCCCCACCCCCCCTTTTTTTTCCTCTTCAATGACTGTGAACGCACAAGCTCATGTTTAAAACCATAAGGTCCTAGTCCTGTGTTTTGTTGTTGCTGTGTTTCTTCGTCATGGCTTTGATGTTTCATACAGTAGACCTAATTAATAACAACTAATGAGGTTTAATTTTGAAATATTTATGACTCAACTGAACTTTTGATTGTGCTGCTGTGGTGTTTAAATACTTAATTTAATAAATCAGATACCACCTCCAAATATCTCCAGCCAGTTTGTTTATTCGAGAGTCATCAATATTTTCAATATCTTAGGAACTGCATTTGTTTATGTTACCACCGTTAATAAAACAACTCGTGGAAGATCATCTCAACATCAATAATACATACAAAACATGAATAATACCAATTTAATAATTGTGTCCTCTGTGTTTTCACATCAGGTGATGTTTCTGATGTGTCATCTTTAGTAAGTTGCCTGCAGCTTCGAGACCTAGCTGTTTCCCCCATGCCGCTCATGGCAATATCGTGCCGCCCGCCTCGGGTCACCCCCCCCCCCCACCCCCCTACGATGAAGACCCCAAGTCCCTTGCATACACTCGGACTAGATCACACACACGTGACTTTGTTGAGAGAAGCCTACCTGACAATAGTCAACATCTTAATTACTTTAAAATATTTCAACCCAGCATCCACTGTCTATACATGATACCTGTAAGGACAATATTAATAAATATGTCGTGTAGAATAATGCTTGCTTGTACAAGTATTCAAAATGCAGTGGAATATACTGGCAATTCAAAAACAATATTTCATGTTTTTGTGTCATTGCTCGTTGTCTAGTATAAATGCAACAATCTCATCTTGGCCCTATTAAGGGCAAATTAAGTGTAGATCATATGTTTTTTCTATTTACCTACTAGACTGTTCAATTCAGTTGTATCTTAGAACTGAATAGCCCGTTCTTGTGAGTAGAATTAAAATCTATGTACTCGAATCTTGCCGCGGCAAACTGGAAGGTGGCAAGTCACATGACGTGGTTACCATTAACTAAACCACTTTATGCAATGATTAATATACAATGTTATCACACTACGACCTCTTCCGAGAGATCTTATCCATATTTCATAGTCTAATAGTAAGTTAAAGTTTATCTCTGTCACACGTTCTTGCATTGTCTGCCAAAATTAGTGACGCCAACAGAGCATGGTTATCCCAAGTGGTCAATAAAAGTGAGTCCCCCTGTATGTAGACGAGCCATACGAGGCGTGTCTACTCATTTCACTCATAAACTGTTGCGACAGTTGCTCATGGTTATATTATGAACTTATGAGCCTTTTGATTTTTAATATAACACATTAAAGATCTCTTCAAAGTATAAGAATTGATGTTGCGTTCAGGTAGCCGCTGGCTGGACCAAATGAGCGACTGCCGCTAAGCAGGATTGTATTGTTGTGCCTCCCCTTCCTCAAATATTTATGCGCAAGTAAAAAAAAAAAAACTACATAGCACGCGAGTAGGTCAAAATAGCTGACTGTAATAAAGTGTATAGAATGTAAATAGAATAAATCAACATTGTATTATGTTATCAACACTGAACAAGTGCTAGCTCTTTACAGTTACCTATGCTTATGCACTTTATTAATACAGTTGTCTAATTGAATTTTATAGTCTAAAAGCATTCAGAAATCCACACAAAAGAAAATAAAGCCAGTTTTTACATCCGATAAACCTTGGTTTATTTTTTGTGCACAGGTTGTGCAGTCGTGATGTACCACATATTACCTCTTTTGTTGAAGAAATTAACAGAGGCTGTGTCCATCTAGACTGCAAAAAGCTGGCCAAGAATCGAAAGATTAAATGAATATGTTCAACGGTAAATGGAAAGTAGTTGTGAGGACCTGAATGGTTTAGAGGAGTCAAATCGGTCACCCAAAGGTGGTGGTTCCTTGATTGCTGATCGAGTTTTAATAGACAGCTAGGTCCACCTAGACAAGAAATTAGTTTATGTTTGTGTAGTAGCCGTACATTTATGTAATTTAACGTTATATTAACCAATCGTCATTGCCTCAGTGTTTTTATCATGCATTTTAAGTCACTTGTTCAAAGGCCTATTGTGTTGCCCGGAGGTCTAGTATTTTTAGAACCCACAGAAATTATTATCAATATTATTACTTCTTTGTAAATTATTATTTGAAGTGCCCTGAAAGTGATGCCCACAGGCTTTGGCTTTCACCCTTTTTTTCTTCTTGTTCTTATATCTCTTCACCAGATTTAGCAGATGTCTTTACAATGAGGATAGCTTTCGCTAAATCCATCCAATTATGATCATTTGAACATTTCAGCCGCAAAATATCGCGGGTGCAAGCAGTCGAGTCGCTAGGAGGGGGTCTGGTTTCAATGCCATGCGGAGCGGGCTGAGATGCCACGCCTCAGATAGCATGGGATGAGTGCCGGGCCCCTGGGAGTAGGGTCGCCCCACTGCCAATTTCCTGCGTGTGCTCTGATGATCTAGAGCGGAGCGTCACTAGTGTATTAAGCTTCTATACTTTAAGACTTTATAGACCACATTTTAAACCTGCAGGGCCTTTCTTTGTCTTTTTTTCACACACAGCGCTTCCGTAAAGTTATTTGACAGGGCAAGCACATGCTATTTCTACTCCGGGTGAGAAATGGTGCGTACCCGTGCAAACTGCTAAGCACTGTGGAGATTCTACTACTGCTAGCTGGGTGCGTTGTGCTAACAGTAAGTGGCATGGTGGGAAAAAAAACAATAAGACTTTAATACATAGACTCACAGTATTACAAGTAAAACGGCCTTAATGCGGCCTGTTCCGTCAGTGTTTGCGCGCATTGTGTCAAGACCAGTAATATGTTTGAAAACCTGCAATTGAGCAGGCTTGATTCTAGAATTATCTTCCGTTGCAGTGGCCATTGCCGTAGCAGTGATGTTATGATGAAATCGATAAGTGAGTTATGCAGAGGGTATGCCTCTGTGGTAATCAGTCACCACCACCAGTGGCTGCAATATTATACTAGATATTACACAACTCACAGATTCTAGCCTACGTCGTGGAATCATCAGAACCCCATCAATATAGAATTTTCACCGTATATTGTTATCGGAACCAAGTAACAAGGCTCACATGTTTTTGACCCAACTGAGGGAAAAAATCACTACAAAAAAACTGTGCTACAATCATGTGATAATGTTAATAATTGGTTTCGCCTCATATCATATAAAAACCATGGCAATATGGCCCTATTTTGTTATTACTTTTCTCAACTTATAGTGTAACATCAGTAAGCCTTATGCTCGATGTCAATGAATGTTTAGATTTCAAGTTTCTAGTACAGTTCTAATCTATAACTTGATTATAACCATTGGAATTTCATTAGAAAATTAGTTCAAACCAAAAAAGCAAATTAAGGACCACGTCTTTGGAAATAGTGCTTTCATTTAAAGAATGTAAAAATCTTGTGTAAACTCATCCCATGGCTGCTGTTGTAATACAAAAACTGGAATAGGGTATACATGTAGTAGACATATGAGACAATGAGAAGTGACTGCATCCAGGTGCGGCTGTGCTATGACTGGTGCGTGTAGTGAATGAGTATCCGGTAATTGTGACACTCCGATGCCTGCTGAGTAGTAGTCAGAGTAGCGAGGAGAAGCCGTGCCCCCATGTGATTGAGGCATGGCGTGCGGGAGACCTGACCTAACTTGTTACAAGGTACCCCCCTCCAAGCCCCTGCGGCCCTATCCTGAGGGGCGCAAACACACACAATGTACGTTGAGTCATGACCTCCTGCAGACATAGGCAGCAGGACGATCTGAGGTGAAGCTGTGTGGCGATCACACTCCATGAAGAGGTAGTGGGATCATATGAATATCGTCTCTACGAACCAGGAGAATGTGCGTAGCCTCTGGCGCCGTATCCTCGCCTCATCGTCAAACTAAATACTCCCGTCTTGTCATCCACACACCGCCCGGGAGAATTTACCGAATTCGCTCTCGTGGCACGTGGTGAAGAGAGAGCATCTGCCTCCAAGACCGCAACGGAGCGAGGCGGGGTGTGTTCTACTGTAACCTGCAGTCAGGCCCTCGGGATGACAGGTAGCAGGTGAACGAGACAGCTGTTAGAGCGCACGTGACATGGCATGTGCAGTATCTCGAATCTGAATTTAGTGATAGATGGAGAGGTAGCCCTGCCCGAAAGTGTGACGGCCCGTGCTTTCCAACTTCTGCCTGCGCCACTCCTGTTGTGGGAGATCCGGTGATGAGACCTTCGTAAACCGAGGGACCGGTCTCCTGACCAGCGGAGACAGCGAATGGGCGGCTAGGGTACAGAGTACGCCTTGGTAATGGTGACGTTCGTGGAGACCCAATGGGGATACGCCCCCTGTTGCGGTGAACAGTGAGCTTCTGGGCAACTCCTCGGCCCCAGCCCAGCGAAGATCGGTTCACAGGCGAGAGTTCTCGGTGCCCTATGAGCGAGTCAAGTTAGGAAAGTTCAGGGAGGAAATCATTCCTGCCTCTTGTCTCTCCCAATACTTTTTGGCCATTGGATTGCCGGGTCGCGTACACAGGCGAGAAGAAGGCCGTACAGTCACACTTAGGGAAAAAATCGGCCCCTTCTCATTACCCAGAAATGAACTGCGGGTCCACGCGTCTGACACATTGTCCTTCTGGTGGGGGCCCAAACACACCCAATTGAAGAAGAAGTTACTGCCAGCTGACCTCTGCAAGGATTGTAGGTACAACACCGGCCATAGGGGGAGAGGTGATACAGCAGAATTAACAGAATCTTACATCGGATAGTACCAGGCGATACCGAGTCGGTATCATTACGTCAGAAGGGCGGCCAGATCGCTCAATATAATCTACTCCTATGTGCTGCACAGGCGCTACTGGATAGGAATGGGTTGTGGATGCACTTTGCACACGGCCTGGAAGATGATGGGCCGACTCTTGATAGTGAGAGCCACTCCCCCAGTACAACCCCGACTGAAACCTTTCTTAACATCTCACCTACATGGGTGATTTCGGTCACCAGACAGTGGTACTATTTGTAGCAGCGCCATGGGCGGAGAAGTGGCCTCGTCAGCCACAGGCCAATTGTGCCTAAGGAGGTAATGAGTGCGTCAGGAATTAGAATGCGTGAGCGTGTTGGGTCCGCTTGTGCCTCGGAACACAGAACATCCCTGAATGACGGGGGATGGGGGTGGGTCTGTATGGAAAATGGTGTGACGAAACAGGTGACGAGATGTCTCGGCGGCAAACTGTTAAGCAGGGTGTTGATGACGATGCGATTTGGATATAGGGCTTACGGCATAAAGACAAAAGGTGGCGTGCGGTGACAAAGAATGGAGGCATCCATTGCCCACCCACCTTGGGGTACAACTGGAGCGGAGATCTTGGAAGAGAATTCGCTGGAGCGACCACATCTGGAGAAACACCATAACGATAGGGTCTCGGAGAATCCGGTTTGCACAAAGACGGTCTGGGGGAGACCGTAAGTTGCA
>NC_056581.1:14798868-14818868 GCF_018340385.1 Cyprinus carpio | reverse complement strand
TTATCTGCTTTGTTGGATTCCATACTATATCTGTTCCATATCAGCAGCTTCTTCCACAACCATAAATGTTTTGACATGGTTCATGTATATGAACTCAGGTCTAAATCCTATGGTCTATGCTTTATTTTACCCCTGGTTTAAAAAACAGAAAACTCATCTTAACTCTGAAAATATTTCAGCCAGCATCCTCTCTGGTCAATATTTTTACAGAACATCAATTGTAATTAAACTAATAAAGCCATCATTCTGAGAACAATTTCACAAAAATGGCAATTGTTATAAAGTCATAAAGGTAAATAATCATAATAGTTATAATTTACACTACATGTATTTTAATATTATGTAGTGTGTTTCATTGAGTATCATTCCTTTATAATTATACTTTGTTCAAATGCCGGTTTTGTCAGAATCTAACAACTAAGCAAACTCTTTTACACACAGTAAGTTTAAGTGACAAAATTTTCAGTTGTGTTGCATTAGCTCAGGAAGGAAAATTGAGCAAGAATCACAAATCTTTTATAGTCATGCTGAATCTGTGTTGATATAAATCAAAAACATAATGACAAAAAGAGGACAGTCATACAGAACTATGTGTAAGTTTCAAATGTAATTATCATGGAGGTGATTCACAAAGTGAATAATTAAAATGGTTTACAGCACACACCCCCCCCCCGATTAAAACATCTGAAACAAAACATCTACACACAAGGGTAAAGCCTAACAATAAAAATCTTAAATATTTTATTGTAACTTTTCAAGTAAGTTGAGCAAATGTTTATTGTTTCCATATAATGATGTTGAATAAATTCAATGCCATACTGTAACTGCTCAACATCACCTCATGTAGGCCGATTTATTTTATGATCCAAACAAAGGTTAAAATTATGCAAACTATAGTTGCCTAGTTATTTTTAAAAGCTCACACACTCTTCCTTTTATTTATTATTTATTTTTTGTTCGCCACTTTTGGATTATTTTATTGGATTGATTAATTTCTATATTAAATTATTAAATAACTATTAAATCACTGAATAGAAAGCAGCAGCTGTTGCATCAGACTGTTGTATGTGTTTGCCTGTGTTTGTTTTGCACCTTTAATGAATGATTGATGCACTTGAGGATCATCTCTGCATGTAGCACAGGTGTTAACAGCACCCTCAGGTGCACATTTTATAAATAACAAGCCATGATGTTCATAACAGGGCTTCAGAGTTTACTGTAATCCATTTCTCGATAAAACAACAAAAGCACTGTGTTTGTGTATGTGTTTGTGTATGTGTGTGTGTGTGTGTGTGTGTTGTTGTGTTGTGTGTGTGTGTGTGTGTGTGTTTGTGTTTGTGTGTGTGTGACGAGACAAGAGAGAAGAGAGAGACATTTACACCCTGAGCCGAAAGTGTTTGAGTGTTTTACATTCAACGAATTGTCCGAATTACTTGAATTAATATTAAGCTATTCAGTGATTTCTTAGTATTGTTCTTTAAGATGCAGGTCACTTCAGATTAAATAGATTGATGGAGAAACTATGTTTCTCATTTTCTGGCTAGTTGTTTGTTAAATCAAAGAACTTTACAATAAGATCCATTGACATTATTTCATTACCATTTTTTGCCTTGGTTATCATTAATTATTGTACTATAAATTTGTCCAGAAGGTATTAATTTAATAAGAGGGATATACTCGTACATATAACAGTTTATTTTTTGTACTATTGTTTATTAATAATTATACAAAATGTCAAAATGCATCTGTATATACAGGTATTAGTAAATAAATTTCAACTCAAAATCAATAACGGCAGGCCCGCCCTTCATACTGAGGGGGACAGTCGGACTTGAGTTTAGCATGTATTTATCTTACTCATCCAACTGACCCCCGGCTGTGTGCTTCTGCTTACTTATTTAGATGGAACAGCCTGCCCATAACCTCTTGTTGCGTCTTATAATTTGCATAAAACGAAAATAGATTTTGCAAACATCCCAGTGTAAAAAAACTGTATCTTCTTCTTTTGAGGTGAGTCAATTTAGGCCAAAATCAACACATATTGGTTAATTTTTGATAACGCCATGGCCAATTAGAGGAGTTTTTAGGGTTGGATCCAGCACTCAACCTCAACCGCTCCAGTCAACCGTTTTTTTTTGTCCCAGTGCGGAGTTCGATCATGCTCATCAACTTTCTTTTCTAACAAATACATAAAAAAAAAGTTCAATCGTGTGGTCATGTTCGTGTGTTTTTTTTTGTTTGTTTTTTTTTTCGTTTTACTTTGTAAAATCGTGATTAATGAGCGATTGTTTTTAATAAATTTGAAGGGAGCACTCTTTGCATGCTGTATACGATAATATATTCAAAATTTAAATAAAAAATTTTTTTTCTTGCTTGATAAGCAGCAAGGTATGACACAGAGACAAAGCCAACTACTACACTATATAGAAAATATATAGATAATAATTTCAGAAGCACACATGTGATTCAGCAACCGAGCCTGGTCCAAACGCACTTTACATGGGATTTAGGTAAGGAAAGGGTTATTATTTGTATTGGCTGCCACGCCAATGTTTTTTTTTTTTTTTTTAAACAGTGTTAATAATAATAATTATTAATAATTATTAATTATTAATAAGAAATATAAAAGCCCCCCCCCCCCCCCAGTCGTGTGTCCTTTACAAATTGAAGACAATGGTGAAGGTGAAAATTTCCTATACATCTGGATTAGAAGTGCTCCAGTAAGTTTTGCCTGGAGAGTCACTGATCTCCTTGTAATCGGATAATTTTGTATATGAGGATTATTGGGGGAAGTGGTCTAATGTTTAGAGAGTCAGTCTTGTTGTGGGTTCGAGTCTCAGGTCTGTCAGGAATTGTCGGTGGGGGGGTGAATGACCATTGAGTGAATCTTCCACCTTCAATTCCACAACTGAGGTGAGACCCTTGAGCAAGGCACCGAAACCCCAACTGCTCCCCAGGCGCCACAGCACATGGCTGCCCACTGCTCCGGGGGTGTGTTCATAGTGTGGTGTGTGTGTGCGCACTTGGGTGGTTTAAATGCAGAGTGCAAATTCCACGTCACTTCACTTTTTTTTTTTTTTTTTTACTTTCATAAATACCTTGATGAAGAGTGGTAAATGTGTTTCTTTGCTTACTGGTCCAATAATAATACTGATAGGAAAACAATGGCTGCATACACTGTCATTATATAGTGGTAGTTTTAGCTGCATTGCACATAAATCCTGATAATCTGTGTTATTAGCATAAACATCTAAATTTGAAGGTCCATAAATGCCTACAATGTCCCAACAATTCCATCCTCTACTGGTTAAAACTGAGAAAGGAACGCTCTCTCTCTGTGGTGTTGGGTTTGCGTGCGGTGTGTGTTGTGGTGTGTGTGTGTGTTGTGGGAGTGGGTGGTGGTGTGGTGAATACATTCAAGTGTAACAGGTGGTTCTATATTAATTTTATTATTGATTTTCACCCAATCTCCCTCCCTCAGATTATCAGTCATGTTTATATTTCATCGGGAATATGTTTTTTTCGCGTTTTCATTTGGCAATTCTTCTTTTTAATATTGACTTATTTTAATTGATCTGTTATTTGACTGGCTGTTTTATTATACATATGTTCATTTTTCAAGTGTTTTGTTGTAATTGTTAAATCTAGTACGTTGCCCCTTTATAGAATTAGATTCCGTTGCGCTTTCCCTTCATTTCACAGTAGCCCGGGTTCTCGCTTGTGAAATGTGAGGTTTTGCTGGAGCTCTTCCTAGACACATTACAGGTTTGTTCCTTTACTAACTTTATTTTTTGTTTTGAAGGGTTTTAGGTTAAAATACAGTTTTTAAAACTCTTATTGAAACACTACTAAGTAATTCCATATTTTATGGTATTTATTTTAGGTAATAGTTACTATAATTAGGTATCTTTATAATATAAGTATATATATATATAGTAATAGATAATTTTTTTTTTTTGTTCTATATGTTGTCTTATGTTTCTATCCATAGTTTATGTTAATATCGTGTGTTGGAATTCATGTAAAAAAAGTTGCCCCACCGAGCCTGGCTTGGAAATTGAGGTCTTGTATGGCAGGTCTAAGTTAGTTCTAAAGTACTTATGAAATCCGTACCAAACAATGAAAGGTACCCCTAAAGCCTTCCAGCCAGTACCAGGGCCACTCCTCTAAAGCTAATTTGACGGCAAACACTCCCTGTTACCAATGTCATAATGGCGTTCCCGCGGAGATAAACGATGGCGAAAAAACGCGCGGAGGTTATGTACCTTTCATCGTCCGAGGCAGCACGTGTTGGGACAACACTGCTCCTAACCCCACCTCTGATTGTGTCGACCTCACCACTAACTGTGGCCGTGTGGGTCAGGGGCCACAAGGATGGGAGCCGAAACGAAGCGGCTTTTTTGAGGTTAGTGAACGCAGTCTCAGCTGCGTCCGACCACCTGAACGGAGTACTGGGAGAGGTCAAGGCCGTCAGAGGTGAGGCTAGTGTGGCTGAAATTGGCGAATAAAAACGCAGATAGAAATTGGCCGAACCCCAGAAAAACCGCTGTAGGGCCTTATGGGAATCTGGAGATGGCCAATCTATCACAGCCTTAACCTTGTCAGGGTCCATACGTATTCCCTCGGACGAGACGATATACCCTAGGAAGGGAACAGACTGTGCATGGAATACGCATTTCTCCACCTTGACAAAAAGACCATTCTCAAGTAATCTCTGGAGCACTCGTCTGACGTGCTTGAACGCGGTTCCTGGAGAGATGAAGAAAAAATCAGTATGTCATCCAGGTAAACATATATAAAAACTGATCTACATTAATGATTCAGCTTCTCCAGACCAAGAGTCTGTGGTGAAGGACAAATAGCGTCTCGTAGTCAATACAAGGTCGCAGAGACATTCCTCTTCTGTACATGACATTGTTATGCTTTAATGCTTCAGCTTCTCCAGACCAAGAGTCTGTGTGAAGGACAAATATGGCCACATTTTCTGATCAATTAGGGTCTTAATCGCTTTTAAAAACACCTTGTTGTTCTAGTAGCAAACTGTCCCGACATGTCTGTGCTGTAGTATTTGTTTCACTTTGATGGTATATTTTGGTTCTTTTTGCTGTCGCAACGCTGGAAGCCAATATCTGAAACAACTGTAAGAGCAGGTTGTCTGTGCAATCATTTTCGTGATAAGGGTATCAATTGTTTTGGACGCGGGGTTCAGTATTTTGCCATGTCCGTTGAGAATCAAACATCTGTACTACAGTGGGCTAAAGGGAAGTTGGCTGCAATAGCAGCTGCATCTTGGTTGTCTCCTTTCTTCTGTGTGTCTTTATAAGTGTGGGGGTGGTGGGCTTTCAGTATGACCCATGTTTTTTTGGTATTTTTAGTCTTTCTTTTTTTCTGTGGGCTAGTTCCCATGGATCAGGCAATTTTGTGCTCGTCAGATTATTGCACTTTTGCCTTCGCTGCGATGTTGGCGTGCGAGACAGAATACTGCCATATTGGGATATGATTTTCTGTATCCGATCATCCGACTGGAATTGGCAGACTGTATAGAAAACGGGTGAAAAAAAAAGAAAGAAATAAAAAGAAAAGAAGATAAAACGAAAATACAATGAATTTTAAGGCCAACTTTTCTGTTACTTCATTTGTTCCACTGGCACATCACAAGATAATATGTTGTGTGGAAAAATTGTTTCCTGACGAAGGCTTGTGTTTTAATTCTTTAGGTTTTGCGGACAGACACTGCTATAATAAAAGGGTTTATCAAGGCACACTCTCTGTAATGTTAAAGATTATCACTTTTTTGTTTGACATTTCAAAACAACATTTAAGTAATGGTTTATATCGCTAGATATAGACAGTTTTACACTGTAATTTGCTGTTTAGATAATGTGAGAAATACCTTAATAGGGACCATACATTTTTGGAAGTTTTGTAGTCCTTTCTGTCAATCTTTCGTCTCCCAGAGGTGAAATGGTTTTCAATCCAGACTGCCCGGCAAGGATACAGATAAGAGAAGTTCCTGCTTGAATGCAAATTAGTTTGCCTTTCTAAGGGACCTAGGAAATCCGTTTATAATTTTTTCGTAAATTAAGTTTTTTTCCTTTTTCCGTTTTACAAATTTTTCTGGGTTCAGTTTTTTTTTCCCTTTTAAACTTTTTCATGTTATTCTGTTAATTTTTTTCCCTGTCTAATTAATTAAAATCATGATTCATGCATTATACAACAAGCAGGTCAAAAGTGTAATTTAAATCATTTTACAGGCCCTATGAATTTCCAATTCGTACCATATTTTTTATTGTTACTAAATTCTGTTTTCGCATGTCTGATTATCTGAATCCATATAAAACAACTTGATTCATTATTTTTTTTTTTCTTAAAGTAGCCTCATGACCAGAGGAGGACATCACATTTTTATTTTTTTCCTCAGAAATTCCTGTGTTGCTGTGCCCCGCAAAATGTTCCTGGTCATGTGTGCTTGCATAACACGCCTTTCATATAATTTCTTTAATTATGCAATCATCAGTCGGTTGATGCCGATTTTTTTGTGTTGGCAAACAAATGTTGCAAGATACTCATACTATTACAGATCCATTGGTCAACCTTAAGAAGGAAATCCTGTGTCCTACATTCCGTAGAAACAAGGTGGTAATGGTTCCCACTTAATTGGTTAGTGAGAAGCGTGATTTTACTTTCACCGGAGGTACAGTGTCATGTCAGCCCTTAGGTGCCCCTGTCTTTGGTTTTGGTGACTCGTATTGTTGAACAATCTTCTGTTGTAGCCCCAGGCTACAGTAATTGATTAGCTCCTCGCCGCCATCATAACCCTTAATCGCTGTCAGTATCTAAAACTGTCCTTCACACCACCATTCACGCCGAGTATGAGTTGTTGTAGCATTACATGTTTGTCAAACCAGAATTTTCTCTCCTCTATATTAATTGATTATACCTGGTTTATCTTATTCTAATTCTTTTTAAATTTAGTTTTTTTTTGACGGATGTTAGCCTTAATTGGATGTCCCTAGTGATCAAAAATAAATCACTCATATATGTCTAAAGATTGCCCTAGTGTTTCACAATTCGTGTGTTCTTATCATTGTTTGACCCATGCATTGTTATGTTATACGTCCTCTGACCAAGAGTGTACTACACATGGATCTTTTTGCACCTCTCGTGCCATCTCTCAACGATTACAGTAGTGGTAGGTAAATAGTATGTACACTCTAAGCTATATCACACAAAATTAGTAGTTGTTAACACGAACAGAAGGACTGTTGCATTTTAAAGTATTAGGGGCAATTTTCATTCTGTGATGTGTTCCCCATAATGGGGTGCTGACTAATGTGGGTGCTGCAGGTTGTCAGTAAAAATTACATATTGCAATATGTGTATATATTCAAAAGCCAAAAATTTTTTTTTTGCTTTTCCTATATATATCGTAATGGAATATATTCCATCTTACTACTTTGTTTATTTAAACAATGTACAGAGCCTAAAGCTTATTTAATTATTTGATGCAGGTGCGCTACAATATTGACGTTTCACACATACACAACATAAGTTTTGACTAAAGACTTGATAAGAAAAGCCGTATTTACTGATTATAAACTATAATTGGTTGAACGATATTTTTTAATGTCCACCACAGCTGACAGCTTTACCCTGTTTCGTCCGCGTTTTCTGCATCACGTTTTTTTTTTTTTTTTTTTTGCACTTTAATTGTTGTAAATTTCCATATTTGCTTGTCTTTTGTAATATTCACTAATGCTGTATGCTTATGTGAATTTATATATGCTCTGTACTTATACCCGTTCAAACATATTGACAGTGCGGAGTTGAGAGCTCCATAATCCATGTGACAGTGTGTCGCAGTTCTTTGAAAACTCACCACTGCCTTTCTCCCACAGTCTGTTTTACCCTGCCATCGTTATCTGAAGTTCTGTGTCGCACTGCAAGGCTGCAGAGTATGAGTGGGTCCATCTCACATGCAGCCTCAGAGGTAGAGAAAATGTCTCCGGTACAGAAACAGAATTGATAAGTGTCAGAGCTTATCTATACAATGCAGGCTAAATAATTTTTTTTAATCACTAGTTTTGAGGTTTTGGTACCCGTGCCTAAATGATAACGAGCCTAAACAAGAGCTGGTTTCAAGGCTTTATTTCAAAATACACCCTTATCTACCTCACTTTCTTTCCTTGCTTCAACGGACAGACAGTGCTGCTCTTCATTTTAAAGGGTCCATTGACCTGCTTAAAAGGACACATTATTTTGTGTTTTGGTGTAATGAAATTTTATATGCTGTTTAAGGTAAAAAAAAAAAACACATTATTTTTCCACATACAGCCTTATTGTTTCTCCTCGATGCCCCACCTCGTGAGCCATGTCATTTTACAAGGCTAAGCGCTCTGAAAACGGGTGTTCTGTGGAGTGGCCGCTATCCATGCGTTGTGTTGGTCGAATGCCTCAGGTGTGTGGATTTAAATGTTACGCCTCTTAACACATATTTTGATGCCTTGTCCGGCCGGAGCAAATAGAGACATCACACATAAAAACCCTGTATAAACATGATAATAACATGATTCCTAGTCGTGTTTCTTTTGGAAGCAAAAACAAAGTAGTTTCCGCTTTCTCCAAACGAAACAGCGTCACACAACACCGCACAATCTCTTCGAGTGAGCAGAGCTGGAGGCCTTCGAGTGACGCCTGTGGCCGGCTTGAGTGAGCAAGGCGGGTGCGGCTTTGAGGCGGTTCTTTTGAGAGGAGTGTACCTTGGCTGTGGCAATCCACCACACAGTGACGACCCCGGGCCTGGACGCTGCTTTCGTCACGCGTGAAAGCCCATTCTATTCTACGATCCACGTGCAAAGTTTGAATGTATTCCTCACGACCAGCACGGATCGGCCACAGCAGACAAATTGGATATCGTCCTCTATTTGGAAGGCCAAAAAAAGTAGTTTCGCTTTTCACTAGTGAAACACCAACTTCGCTATCACGACATGGCGGCAGCGGCACCCACAATACTACAACTATGAATAAAAGGTACGCCTTTCTTTCTTGTGCATGAACATATGGCGTCGTTATGAAAAGCTTCCCACAATACTGACGTAGAGACTGTGGGGGTCGTGGTTAGAACGAGACGTTTCAGGGGGGCGTGGATGAGTCAACTTTTATAAGAATATCTCTTTGGATTTTGAGACTTTAGTCTTTTGCAACTTGACAGATCCTTCTTTTAGTCACACCAAGAGCTTGTAACGCTCCAAAACAAAGGAAAATTTTAAAATGCATCTATATGACCCCCTTCATAGTGATTCCGATAGCTCAGTGGGAAGCATTGCGTTAACAAGCGCAAGGTTGGGGGTTTCGTTCCCCGTGAACACAGGAATAAGTAGAAATGGATAGCCTGAATGCAACTGTTAAGTCGCTTTGGATAAAAGCGTCGGCCTAAAGTACATACATTTAATTTTAAATTTAATTAATATCATTAACACTGGGACACCAGACATACTTCAACAAAGGTTATTATTACCGAGCATTACTGTCTGAACCCATGAACATGGGCGCGGTGCAACCACATATGTCCATAATTAGCTAGAGCCAGCTCTGGAGGTACATTCCCGAAATGCATGGTAAGGATTCACAACACATGCAGACATTTTGTTTACTGCAGTTTGTTTTCAAAAAAAGTGTCAAAAAATATTTTGGGTTCATTATGAAACTGTGGTGGAACAGATTTACACCACTATTGAGGCCACCCATCTAGATAATAAATTGGGAGATAAAATTACTAAAAAAAATAGAAGGAATACTGTCTAGGTCCTAAATAAGGTGTCTAAAGATCACATCATGACATTATTAGAGTCAACAAAATGTTGGAGGAGGAAAAAATGCATTAATGCAGCAGCAGAGTGGGCGGTTAGATGTGGGTTGGTTCAGTCTGATCAGAACACTTGTATAAAAAAAAAAGACATTACGGAGAGCAGAACTAAACTCCTAACAGGAGGAATACTCACACATGGCCTATGAGACAGAGGATCATGAGATTCAGTACGCTTTCCTGCCATCAACTCATCATTGTATCAAGGGAAAACGCTCCTGAGACATGAATCCAATATCATGTATATGTTTTTTTTCATTGCTGTCAGCATGGACTGGTTGTTTCTGAACCTGGTGGTGATCATCTCCATCTCTCTCACTTTCAAGAAGCGTCACACACTCAGACCAACCTGATCATTTCTCTCTCTGGCTGTGGCCGCCGAATGTCTTATTGGACTTGTGATGGCCCATAGAGGCCTCGAGGGCTGATTGATATCTGCTGGTACTTTGGGGACACTGTCTGTGGACTGTTTTGGGGGCAATAACAGGGCTGCCTCATTTCAGCATCTCTCTTAGTATTTAGTTTTTAATTGCTGTTGATTCGTTACGTGGCTGTATTGTCACCCTTTTACTGTAACCCACAGAAATAACCACGAACTAAAACATTAATATAGCATCTGTCTGAGCGGGTTTGTTGCTCAACTTCTAGCACTGCTTTGTAATTAATAACGGTTATTTGACATTTCAACGCAAAACAAACGTGTGTTATGGAGAGTGTTCTCTTATGATAAGTTTTGCTTTGGGAGTCACTGATCTGATCATGTTTTTTATTTTTCCTTGTATCCTGATCATATCTTTATATTTGAGGATTTTCTATGTTGTACACCAGCAAGTGAAAGTTATAAACACCCTGATGAAGGGTGGCAAATGCGTAAATGAAGGTTCAGTGAGGAGGAAATCTGAGAGCAAAGCTGCTCTGACATTAGGAATCATTGTAGCAGTTTATATGCTTTGTTGGATTCCGTACTATATCGTTGTTTCCATATCAGGAGTTTCTTCAACACCCATAAATGTTTTATTATGGGTCTTGTATATTAACTCAGGTCTGAATCCTATAGTCTATGCTTTATTTTACCCCTGGTTTAAAAAGACAGCTAAACTCATCTTAACTCTGAAAATATTTCAACCAGCATCCTCTCTGGTCAATATTTTTACAGAACATCAATTGTAATTAAACTGATAAAGCCATCATTCTGATAACAATTTCACAAAAACTGCAATTGTCATGAAGTCATAAATGTAAACAATCATAATAGTTACAATTTACAGTCCATACATTTTAATATTGTAGTTTGTTTCATTGAGTTTCATTGCTACATAACTGTTGCAGGTTTTGTCAGAATTAAACAATTAAGCAAAATTAACTTATTTTTACACAGTAAGTTTAAGTGACCAAATGTTCAGTTGGGTTGCCATTACCTTATTAGGAAAATTTGAATCACAAATCTTCAAACTATGGAATAAATGTATGAGCAGATGCCAGATATTATTATACCTTTATGCTCACTTCACTTTTATCAGACATGCTGAATCTTTGTTGATATAAATCAAAAACATAATGACAGACACAAAAAGGACAGTCATATAGAACTATGTGTAGGTGTCAAATGTCTTATCATGGTGGTTCATCACATAGTGAATAATTAAAATGGTTTACAGCACACCTCAGATTAAAACATCTGAACTTCAGATTCATCCAAAAGTCATTTAAAGGGTGGAGCTACACACAAAGGTAAAACCTTACCATACAACATATAAAATGATTTTAATTGTACCTTTTTAACGTAAGTGTTAGTAATGTTTGTTTCATATAAACTTATGTGAATAAAATAATACTGCAACTGCTAAACATCACCTCATGTAGGCCAGTTTTTTTAATGATCCAAACAAAGGCAAAAATTATGCAAACCATTTTTACGTAGTTAGTTTTGAAAGCTCACACACTTTTCCTTTTATTTATTATTTAATTTTTGTACGCCACTTATGGATTATTTTAGTGGATTGATTAAAGGGGGTCATATGACGTTGCTAAAAAGAATATTATTTTGTGTATTTGGTGTAAAGAAATGTGTTTATGTGTAGCGGGTACAGGACTTCTGCATCAGCTGACAGTTAAGTGTTTCCCAGAAGTCTGTGAAATGGTGGAATAAAGACAGGACAAAAACGTGTGTGATCAGCTCTCGTCTGGCTGGTTTATATATTTTCCAAAAATTCTTACATTAGAACAAACATAAATGTCAAAATATGCATTATGTAACAATAAATTGATTATTTATGCAAATGTTCACTGTTTCAATCGCTTTCTTGTGAATACACAGCAATTCCATGAAGATCTTTCCATCAGCCAATTGCTGTGTTACTCATTTGCATATTCACATGCTATTCGGTGTCACATGACTCTGGCTTTCCCCTCCATTCAACTGTATCAATTACATATTCAGACATGACATTCTCTGAATGTTTTGACCATTTTGATCGCTCACATGCATTTTTAGAGTAAACTCAACATTATAGGAACTGATATAAGAACATATTCAAACATCTTCACCTTCAGTAACCTCTATCACAGGGCCTACATATCCTCCAATCATGGGTGAACATTGCGATTTCATTTCAAGATTAAACATGGAAAACTTTATCAAAACAAATCAAATTCCAACACTTGATATGCACTAACATGTGATCTTTCAACATCCATACAGAATGGCACATAAAACAATCAACTAACCTGTGAAATGGTGGAATAAAAACAGGACAAAAATGCGTGTGATCAGCACTCGTCTTGATGGGTTATGACCAGCAGCCTGGCAGACACATCACAACACACAGCACTGTCATAGTGCCCTCTGTTGGTCTAAGCGGAACGACCATTCCCTTAATACATTTACACATGCAGAATCAATATTAGCTTCATCAATTGTGACGAACCAACATTATAATTTCAATAAGTTGGAACCATCACTGTAATTGGCACTACTGGGTATGGATTACTGACATGGCCTAACCATGTGTGTGCAGATGTGGGTGTCAAGGGTAGTGACTGAATTGTGTTTGGCTGTTATTGTAATTAATGTAGGCAATGTTTGAAATGCTGGTTGTCCAAGGAATGGGTAAGTCATTCTTTGAGCAGGTCTTCTTTCTCTGAGTGACTGTCTGCTTGCTCCCGCAGGGTTCCTGCTGCAGTGGCTCTTCCTCTTGGTCCTCAGTGGTCTGCTCTTCTTGTGGGCCTTCACCTTCCTGACTCCATGTCTCATCCTGACTCCTGACTCTCCACAGGTAGCGAGAATTATCTGTAGGCAGGTCAGCATCATGAGTATGTACTCTGGTCCCTGTCAGCAATAGTCCCCCAAGTCTCTCTTGTGCAAGCCCTCTGTGGATCATCTCTCCTCATGGTGTCAGGTCCATTCAGTCCCCCCTGGGACAGCCCACTTTCAGGATCCTCTTCACATCCTGAATGTTTTGGATTACTTATTCTCCTCCAACAGTATCCTTCCCCTTCATCAGAGCTAGACTCTTCATCTTCTTGTACCTCATCTTTTTGTCCACCTTTCTCTTCTGTTGTCCCTTTGTCCCAACATTTCCTCTCTTTAGGGACTTCCTGTCCCCTTGGGTCCAGTCTCTCCGGTGTTGGTAAGTTATTCACAAGTAGGGAGATGGTTTACGGTGCAGTGTTCTGATCTTGTGTTCATCCTTCTCAGGGTGCACTTTGTATACAAAGTTGTCTCCTATGCTGCTCCTAGGGCACCTCTGACTCCAAATTCCTCTCACCAAGACATTGGTCTCAGGCCTTAGAATGATACAGCTGGCTTTCTGAATTGTATTATTCTTCTGCCATACACAGACTCCTCTGCTTGCTACTCTGTGCTGCAGTCCTGGAAATACAAGACATTCGACGATCTGCCCAGCGTTCAAGCGATACTCATGTAAATTAGTGAACCCATCTTCCTGCACCAGCCCGAACAATACAGTCAATGGGGGAGTCGGGAAAGCTTACCATGCCAGTAGGTGAAAGGAAATTACCCATGGACTCATGTTTGGTGCAGTTAGGCATGGATCAGCCTTTGGCAGATGTTCTTTTTCCAGTTCTGTTTCCAGCCTTACCCAAGTCAGCGTACAGCATCTGGAGCAAAGTTCAGTTCAGTCTCTCTACGCTTGTACCTGCGGGGTGGTGGTATGGGGTGAGTCCTGGAGTGACCAACCCCAGAGAGCTTCTGCAGGGTGTTGTGGAGAGAGAGTTTTTAAACTCACGGCCCTGGTCATGGAGTGTGGATTAATAGGAACCGGTAGCAGGTATGAAGTCGTTGGATATTTTTCTGTAAATCTGGTGAAGTGTGGCAGCTACTGGCCCAATCAACAGATCCTCCAGCTGCAGCTCTACTCCTAATTCATCAGGACTGATGACTGGTGCGCCACTAGTCATGGAGTGTAAACTGTATCAGCTGCTGTCAGCGTTTAGAGCTGCCACCCAGGCTACATCTCTCTATTCTTGGACATCATGTATTTACCTTCCCAGGTTGCTTTTGATGGCACTTTACATGACAGGACCTCAGTGCAATCACTTATGTATTAGTCTATGTCAGGACAAGCGTGACAACATATCTGCATCATTGTTGTACTCTTGCTGGGACGGTATTTAATCTCTCAAATTGGAAATTTGCAAGTTCCCCCCACCCAAATGATAACCCACTGAATTTAACTTTGCAGAACTCATCACATAAGTGAGAGGGTTATTGTCAGTGTAAATAGTGAAATACGGGCGATGGAAAGGTAGTCACTGAACTTTTCCCACAATCACCACTTAAGCGGGAGAAATTTGCACTCTGTCGAATGGAGTCTTTAGTTTTTCTCAGCAGGCAACATTACTCTCGAGCCATATGCAATGACCCATAATCTCCTTTCTTGCTCTCTGATAAAGCACTGCCTGAAATCCCAGTTCCGAAGCATCAATGCATTTCAAATGGGGCGTGAAGAGTCAGGAGCAAAAAAAGCAAGCACAGGCGGGTTGGTAAGCATATCAATGCTGGGTTTTGTCCAAGCTCTGCTGGTTTTTATCTTCCCACACCAATCGATGTCAAGATAGCTGCTGTGGGCTCCCTCTTCCTTTCCTTCTTTTCTTCCTACTTGTGATGGAGTTTTCTACTGTCTTGATCTGGAAGTACAGCTCATAAATAGGTTTAGCTAACCTAGTAGAATCTTTGAGATGTAGCGGCTGTAATAACTCAGGAAGCCTACAAGGCGATGAACTTCTCCAAAAGCGTTTAGCGTGCCTTCTGTCATGAAAGTGCCCTCACTCACTTTCCAGATCGTTCACGCCACTCTTACTCTAACTCGGCTGGCGTATTGAATGGCCAGATGCCGGACTCCTATGCCCAAAAAACTCCACACACTTACCACATTACAGATTGACTCCATGTTGCCAGAAGGACTCTGATCCTAACCTACAATTTCTCTATATGCTATTCAAAGGGATTTGGCAAAGAACAGAACATCATCCAGGTGAGACGGAAGCACACCTTCATCACGGATGGACTCTAACATCTCTTCCATGCCTCTTCCAGAATGGCTGGCGGGGCCATTTGATACCATAGGGGTGCACATACCCGGCCGAGATAGGCCCCAAAGGGTCTACCGTCTCTGCCAAGCGCTCTCGGAACCTTAATGCGCAAAACCCTGGGTGATAAGCCTTTACCTCCCATGCATGGTAACAACCTCCTTAACTGAGCAAACGCTGCTAATACACATATACATTTGTTAATGAAGTTACTTAAAATGGAAACATGTACGTGTGTTGTGTACTGGTATTGAATAAAGAGAAGTGAATCACTCGCATGCATCACTTCGCCATGGGCATTACCTGATCAGTGGTGGAAGACTTAAATCGCCGGGCGATCTTTTCCCACTTCCAGGGAGAGGCACATGTTGTACACGCTTCTGCTCCCCTTGATTCCAACTTCACGTCAAAACGGCCGCTGGCGGGAATGGCGCAGAAAAATGGCTTACAGGAAAAACTGCAGGCATAGCTCAATTTCGGAACTACACGCCGTCTAAAATCAGTGTTGCAAATAAAATAGCCAGAATGATCTGACCGCCGGAAAATATGTGTTGTACAAAAAACTAACTCGTTTCTGCATCGTTTATGTTTTTGCAGAACAACTTTATTTCTGTTTTTAAAAAAGCTAAAATTATTTCCCTCAACAGCGCATTCTTTCATTTTGAAAACTTTGTGCTTTCTTTTGCAAAAACTTCACATTTTTTTGCGTATATATATACAATGAAATTTGATTCCATAGTATGCTGTCATTCAGAATTATGTTAAAACATCTTCAAAGTGGTTCATATGACATCAGAGGGTTCAAAAGAATTTTTGAAGCATCAGAGTAGAAATGGTTTTGGTCCAAAAATATCTAAAGCTTGACTTTATTCGGCATTGTCTTATTACTCTCCGGGTCTCTGTTGTGAAGTAGCGTTCACAGCGCACGTTCCGTGATATCTGGTTGTGAGCGAATCACTGGAACAACGGATCTTTCTTTGAGACAGTTCACCAAATCGAACCGGAATCAATTTTGAACGGTTCGGCGATCCTCAACAAGCGTAATCCACACGGCTTAAGCTGTGCTTTTTGCACATGGCTGACGCTCCCTCTGAGTTCAAAATGAAACTAAATATCCAGGAGCAATTCATTTACTCAAACCGGTACACTGGCTAAGCTGCCGTGATAGGAAGAACTGAAGATGAACGCAGGAGCCGAGCCAGATAATCTAACGAAGATTGGCGACTCATTCACCGGATTCAGGAGCCGCTTTCTGTGAGACGAGTCCGACCGGCAGAATCCAGGAGCTGATGATACCGCGCATGCGATAGCAACGCACTGATTACTGTTTGCGCCACGAACCGGGCGAGTCTTTTTTGATGGTCTGATTTTGATTCTGATTACTGAAAATGTGTGTTATGAAGTAGCGGGTAAAACCGAGAAGCTTGAATCGAGGCCATCGCGCCGGCAATGAAGTCATTCGTCAAGCGCCAACAAAAGAGAACGGTGAAACGTTTTTTGACAAACTGATTATTGAATCAAACTGTCCGAAAGAACTGGAAAGTTCACGGAGGAAAGTAACACCGCCTCCCATCACTACTGCGGATCCGAAGAGCGATGCGGCAGGTCCTTGACTCGAGGCAGAATTAATCGTCGTTCATTGTTCAAAACGGTACCGGTGTTTCATCCTTCGCTTCTCTCTTCACAGCAGTTCAGTCAGTGTACTGTTTGAGTAAAATGATTTACTCCTGGGATGGTGGTTTGTTTGAGCTCAGAGGGTAGAAAAGGCTTCATGTTAAAAAAGCTAGCAGCTTAGAGTCATTTCAGGATTATCTTTTAATGCAAACGTGAACCGTTTTCAAGCAGATTCAGTTAGATTCAATGAACTATTCAGAAAGATCCGATTACATCGAAAGTATTCGCTCGGGCGGAACCGGATATCATTGTGCAGTGCTTTGAACGCGTCAACAGACCCCGGAGAAAGAAGACAATGCTGAATAAAATAGTTTTTGGATATTTTTGGACCAAAATCTATTTTCTAATGCTTCGAAAAAATTCTCGCGAGCCTCTGATGTCATACATGTGGACTACTTCGAAAGATCTTCTGCCACAACTTTCTGAATGTGAACGATATACGGTACATACATATTTCAATGTGGAGAGACAGAAAGCTCTCGGACTAAATCTGCAAAAAATCCTCTATACCGTGCGTTCGAAGAAGGGCGTGAGGTCTCAATGGTTTGGAACGCGGTATGAGGGGCAGCCATTAATGACGCAATTTTCTTTTTTTTGGCTTTGAACTATCCCTTTAGCACTCCTCTGTAGTGTTGGCAAATGTCTATGTGCCTAATTCTGGTAGATAGTCATTTTTTGAATTAAGTTCTTCTCAGTTTTACCAAATTTGCATTCAAGTTATTTGATAATTAGAGGAGATTTCAATCTTTTGGGTGTCTCAAGAGGAACAACCACCTCCAAATTAGCAAAATAATAAATTATTTTCTTAATGATTATGCTTTCTCGCAGATGTTTGGGGATTTCTTAACCCCATTTATGCAGCGGCTATTCTTTTTTTTTCCCACGTCCATCAGTCTTTTTCTCAGTGACCTTTTTTTTTGAGTGACAACAGAAGCTTCCTTGCCATGGGTTCGGTATTGTAACACTTATAATGTGGTTGTTGTTCAGATCATTCTCCTCTTACTTTAGACCTGAGGAGTTTGAGGTGCTTAAGATATACGCAATGAAGCCACTCTGAGGCTGAATGTTCACCTACTAATTATTGATGATTTTGTCCACCCCTTCCCCAAATAGACTTTTTTATCAGCATGAATGTTATGCCCCAGATATACCATTATAGCACCCCTTTGGGGAAACATTCAAAGCTTATATTAGAGGTCAAATCTTATATGTCGTTTGGAAAAGAAAAAAACAGAGAAGATCTATGGCAGATCTGACAGATCGTGATCTCCCAATTAGAAAGACAATATGTAAATAACCCTTCACCTGATTTACTTAAAGAACGCCTTTCTCTTAAAAAACAGATTTTGACACCCTCTACCGTCACCACTCGAGGAGATGCTGATTAAATCAGGGCATACCTATTATGAATATGCGCGGAGAGAAGGTAAACAAGCTTCAACCAACCGCGCTAAGACATACAATCCTCTGCTTCCCATATCATTCCAGCTATTAAAGTACACAATACCCTACTGTCAGATCATTATGAAATCAATAATTAATTTTTGGAATTTTATCCGTTATTGTACTCTTCTGAACAAACCTCTGATTATGTGGACTTTAATAATTTTTTAAAAGATTTCTCATTACCTCGCATCAGTACTGATTCTGTGCAGTTTCTGGACAGTCCTATTTCTTTAAATGAGTTCATGATGCCATCTCAGCCAGGCAAAAAGTTAAAAATTTTCGAAGTTCGTACACTGCTGGTGAGAATGAAATTTGTGGTAAAATTCTGAAAGCCATAGCATTTAATAACATGGAGCCATTGACTTCATTGTATTAATCTCCTCTCTCTCTGCTTGCTGGAATTGTACCCAAAAGGATAAAAATTGCCAGAATTAAACCAGTGTCTATATCTGGGATAAAAATGATATGTGCAATTATCTTCCGATATCAATCTTGCCCACAATTTCTAAGGTTTTAGAGAGAGTAGTGTACAATAGGCTATATGGCTACCTTGATAAATTAAATATTATTGCTTCTTCTCAATATGGTTTTAGGAAAAAAAAGAACTACATGCATGGCATTTCTCGATCTGATTGAAAAGATCAATGATGCCATTGATAAAGGCGATAGCGGTATTGGTATTTTTTTAGATTTATCTAAGGCGTTTGATACTATTGATTTTGACATCCTATTGAATAAATTACACCATTATGGAGTTAGAGGATTAGCCCTTAGCTGGTTCAGAAGCTATTTGTTTGGTAGACAGCAATATGCAAGTATCAATGAACAAATTTCAGTAAGTAAACCCATTAAATGTGGAGTCCCTCAGGGATCCATTTTGGGCCCTCTTCTTTTTTTAATATATATAAATGATTTTGAAAATTCCACAATGGCTTTACACAAGGTTTTATTTGCTGATGACACAAACTTATTTATGTCACATAAAAGTCCAGATGAAATGGAAGAAACAATAAATAGAGAGCTAAGAAATGTTGCTATCTGGTTTCGGTGCAGTAAATTATCTCTTAACATAAACGAGACAAACTACATCGTATTTCATTCCAAACAAAATCAATTGGCAAATAAGCATGTCTGTCTTAAAATAAATGAACAAATTATTGAAAGAGTATAAACACCAATAAATTTCTCGGAATCTTTATTGATGAATGTCTACAATTTAAATGTCATATTGATCAGTTAATAAAAAATTATCAAATACGTTGGACTATTTTTCAAAATAAGAAATTTTCTCCCACAGGTCAGCACTTGTCATCTTATATAAAAACCTTGTTTGAGTCCCCTTATATAAATTATTGCAATGTCATATGGTGTAAACACTTTTACTAGCTACCTGAAAAAAAACCATACAGTCTTTACAGAAAAAATTATACGGGTTTAACGTGGGTCTGAGCCAAATACCCCCTCG
>NC_056581.1:14789116-14797868 GCF_018340385.1 Cyprinus carpio | reverse complement strand
TGATGATTGATGGATCAGCAGAAGTAATCACAGCCCGGGCAGCACTAAACACTAATGGCAAGGTAAACACCACGCCACCAAAACTTACATGCTCCAAAAAGTAATCCGAAGAGTAATGGATTTGATGATGAGCGGATTAACTGTATGCTTCTATTCACATATAAACATGATCATACATTGAGCCGCTTAACCATGTCAGGGCTCTAGACCAAAAAATAAAAAATAAAAATAATGATAATAATAAAAAAAGAATAAGGAGCCATTTGGCCCCAAAAGAAAAAACACCATTGAGTTTAATCTTTAAATAAATTGAATTTAATACATTTAGTTAGTCCAACTTAAAATAAAAGTGTGACAACACATTTTCAAATTTTAGTTATTGCTAGTGTAACTCAGAAATGTTAAGTTCACTTAACTTATTTTTTTAACTTAGTTTATTTACTTAATTTTAAGGCAACGGTTTCCAGAAATGTTTTTGCTAAATTATTTTTTTGATTATCAACGTTATGTAAATTTTTTTATTAATTGGTTTGATGAATGTTTTTTTACATCTGTAAAAGCTTCGTTCGTCCTCGAACACAATTTAAGATATTTTGATGAAAACGGAGGCCTGTGACTGTCCCATAGACTGCCAAATAAATAACAGTGCTCAAGGTCCAGGAAAAAATTAATAGTGTTCCTGTTGCTTCATATAACCCAGACTGCACGTCCCGATGGCAGATGAAGTCTGACCATGCTTTTCATACTTTTCTGATCTTGACACTGTTATTTATTTATAACTGTAAATCATGCTTTTTACAGTCATCTTACAGTGTAATATGTTACTATAGACATTGCTCTATCCCACTCATATGCTATTCATTTTATTTGTGCAGGTCTTAAAAAGTCTTAAATGTAAGCATAAAAATCCTACTGAAACCCTGAATTCAAGGAAAGCTTTTCTGCTGAACATGCTGGCAGTTTCACAAGGTCTTCACATTCCAGAGTAAACCATGGTGTGTGTGTTCACAGGAGCGCTTGTCAGACGTCTCTATGGGTGCAGAGGAGGATTGTGGGAAGAACTGGGAGCTGCAGGAGGCCATGGACAGACAGAGTAAGGAGCTCCTGCACCTGAAGGAGCTGCATGCTCTCTGCAGCCACGCCACTGAGCTGAGGAGGATCTGACACGGCCCGCAAAGACCTCATCAGGTCCGAGGACATCAACAGCCGCCTGCAGAGAGACTTACGAGAGGTACGACAGCAGAGCCTCCGTCCAGAGGAGCGCATCGAACGAGACAGTTTATGACCTCGTGTTTCTGTCGTTTCTCTCAGTCTGTGGCTCAGAAGGAGGACATGGAGGAGAGGATCACCACGCTAGAGAAGCGCCACCTAGCTGCTCAGAGAGAAGCCACGTCTGTCCACCACCTCAACGACAAACTGGAGAACGAGATCGCCAACAAGGACCTCGCTGGTCTGCCAGGTGTGCAGCGCGCAGCCGCCTTCACTCTACTCTTAGAAACATAGATCGCTGTGAGCCGCTGGCTAAATGAGCGGCTAATGTTGAGCTACAGGCATAAGAAGTGAAACATGTCAGCTTTGATCAATTTGAGGCTTACACACCTGAGTTCATTAAGCCCTCTTCTAGCGATCCCAGTGCTCCAAATACCAATTAAACACCTTAACTTATCTTTATTTTGCAGGTGTGTGTGTGTGTGTGTGTGCAGGTGGGAGGAGAAGAGCCGGCAGCTGCAGGAGCGTCTGGAGCTGGCGGAGCAGAAGCTGCAGCAGACCATGCGAGGCGCCGAGACGCCGGAGGTGGAGGCAGAGCTGGCTCAGAGGGTCGTGGTCCCTCACTAAGGTAAGCTCACCACACAACACCACAACACCACACACACACACACACACACATGCTCTCATCATGCTGTCAGCGGCCCACAATCCAGCTGTGATTCCACTGTTGGCCTCCCTGGAACAAAGCCACACCGTTTAGAGAAGACGGCAACTGGTGTTTGTTGTAAGAATACTGCAGTGATATTTGACCACTGATTAATGATAACAATTACAGGACAGTCGCTTTGTTCTACTTTTTGTTTAGCGCGCACATCATAAACCTGTTTTTGATCTGTATTTCATGGGTAAAGTCTTGAGACATGGTTTTTTTTTTTAAAGTTGAACTTGCATTTATTTTGCTGGTGGTGGATGTCCCTCTAGAAAATGCGATAAATATGCGTTCAGTGTGTACGGCTTGGCTTCAGTTTTTACATCATCTCCGCATCGATGTTATCTTTTTCAGCAATATTTTGAATTAACCTAAAGTTAAAATGCAATGTTTTTGCATCTGGATGTCGATTTTTATTTTACATTCAGTGATTATTCAAAATTATAATTTTTAGTTGACAGCCCTACTCGTGATGCACATTGCATGAGTACTTGGGTCAAAGGAATCTGTTCCAAATAACTGTGATGTGAACGCCACATTTAGTTGTCTGAAAACTTTAAAAAAATAAGCTGTTTCAGCATCTTAACCGGAGCAGCAAACAGCCACCTTTCACCTTCCCCAAAGCGCCTGATCCCGTGATCTGGAGCAGTAATTTAATTAGTCTTCACTTGTGCACATCCCAGATCTCTGGGCGGCCAGGATCTGCTTCCTTCCATGCTGGCGCCTCGTCAGAGTCCATCGCCCAACCCGCAGGAACCCAGCACAGGAGAGACACTGAGATCATTCACACAACTCCAGACACGGCACGGAACTGTGGCTTCCTTTTGCTAACGTTGAACGTTGTCAGCTTCTGTCAATTCAATCCCCAAGTCAGTTCAATTCCAATTCAAGTTTATTTGTATAGTCTTTTTTACAATAACAGGGCTATCAGTGCAGTGACTGCACACTGCTGTACCAGCTATTAGAATAGCATTAAGTAGTTTTAACCCAAGCTTAAAGAATAATAATGCGCATTTGATCACTCCATTTGAGATGCATTATTTGAATGCTTGGCCAAAAGAGGTGTGTTTTTAATCTAGATTTCAACAGAGAGAGAGTGTGTCTAACCCACTCTTAAGCGCGCCCTACTCCTCCCCCCCCCCCCCCCCCCCCCCCCTCCCCCCCCCCCCCCGCCCCAGCCCTGGGAAAGCAAAACCGAGACATTATTCAGGAGCAATAATCGATCGGACGTGTATTTTTGGGCAGCCGAAGAATGTCGAGAAATGAGCCTCTAACCTCTCTTAGAGGTCACTCTGCTATGCAGATATATCTTCGTAGTACTATAAAATGATCCAGCGTTTTGGAGCCCTTAGGAGGCGTGATGGGTTTTGTGGTTGGATAGAAGACTAGTTAGGTCGCGAGTATGCTCAAGCAGTTAAGGGCCGTATAAGTAAAGTAATATATTTTGTAATGATAGGGCCCTTAATAGCGTAGCCAGTGCAGAACTGTGGGTTTGGGGAATATGATCATATTTTCTCTTTGACCTGGGTAAGGACTCTATCCGCTGCATTTTGGATACCTGTCGCTTGTTTATGGAAGGATGCTAAGACAAACACCCATAGCAGTGCATTAACAATAGTCCATTCTAGAGGATCATGAAGCATGAAATAGCTTTTTTTTTTACTGCATCAGGAACAGGTAACATGTTCGTAGCTTAGGGCACTGTTTCCGTAAGATGAGAATGCTGTTTGGCTACAAATGTGGAAATTGATTTCAAAAGACAAGTTACTGTCTACGGCATAAATACCAGATTTTACAATAGAGAATAATTAGAGCCTAACAGTACATACCGTCTAGTTGCAAATTGATAGTATACGTGATTCGTGTAATGTTTTATGGTTCAGAATAAGTAATATTCCTGATCTTATCTGAATTTAATAGGTGAGAAACTTAATTGGTCATCCACTCTTTTACATTTAACCAACACTCTGTTCAGCTTAAGATATTTAGAAGGAGTTTTCATTGGTGTTAGAGAGATATGTTGAGTATCATAGCATTAACAGTGGAGGAAAATAAGTACACGTATTTTCTAATGAATACCAAGGGGGCAACATGGGTATATTAAATAGAATAGCAGAGGACCTAGGACAGATCCTTGTGGCACTCCATATTTTACTGGTGATAAATGAGATGACTCTCATTTAAATAAACAAAGTTGTAGCAATCGGACAGGTAGGATCTAAACCAGGGTTCCTCAGATCTTACCCTGGAGGGCCAATGCACTGCAGTGTTTAGTTCTAACCCTGATCAAACTCACCCACCTGTGATTTTCTAATGATCCTGAAGACATTGATTAGCATGCTCAGTAGTGTATTGATTAGGGTTACAGCTAAACTCTTCAGGAAAGTGGACTCGATGGGCCAGCATTTGAGGAACCACTGATCTAAACCATCTTAAAGCCTGCCCTTGGATACCTGTATAGTTTTGTAATCTATCTATGAGTATGTTGTGATCTATGGTGCTCAAACGCAGCACTAAGATCAGAGTAAAACCTTGCAAATGATGCAGCCCTTGGTCTGATGCAAGAAGCAAAGTCATTTGTAATTTTAGCAAGTGCAGGTTCTGTGCTATGATGGAGCCTGAAAGCCGGGTAGAACAAAATCCATCATATAAAGTTATTTGAGAAGTAGCTTACTAGTCATATGGGAGCGTAGAGTCCTGGAAGTATCCGACAGGAGGTCTCCCTCGACTCTGCTGGGGTGCAGGCCCATCAGCCACGCCATCGCGTCGTTAACCCGAAGTGCGTGAAGCACCTAACAGCTTCTGGGGGCTCGTGCCGGCCTTCAGGATCGGCTGGTCTCCTCGCGCAGAAACATCGGAGAACACGGCAGCACCAGGGAGACAGTGAGTGCACTTTACCTTCGGGCTAACGTGAATGCAACAGACATGTCGCACTGATGGAGTCTCCGGCGCATCACTGCGCTGTCAGCGTTCAGCTGGAGGGGAGCAGGTAGCTGCCCGTGGAGATCTCGCCAAGACCGGTGGGGTCGAAGCTCGGAGCTCGAGCCTGGCTCGCGCCGGGGCCTGGCTGATGATCCTCGCTGGATGCCTGGTCCGTGGTGTCCGGCGGGCGCAGAAGGGACATCTGGGGCAGAGAAGCACTGCGGGGTGGAGGTGGGTGGGACTGTTATGGCAGTATTGTATACTTACCCTAGCGGACTTGTGAGCGTCAGCCCGGAGAGGCTTCAAGCCCGGCTCTCCTCGCTCTCCCTCAGCTGGGACTGCCTCTGCTCCAGGACCGAAGATCTGCTTCTCCACGGCCTCCAGCTCGGGCTGCACGGAACGCAGCTTTCGAGCGTGTCAAATCACCTGCACTCAAAGGTATTGGAGCAAACATCCGCCATTAAAGCAAGTTACAGTGAGTAAAGCGATTGTAATGTGTTTTAAGCGGCATCCACGCTAACGATCGCTGGCAAGGACTTCGGAAATCAAAATAAAACTAGTGATATAACAAGGCCAGCTGGATTGTTTTTGTTGTAGAATACGATGAGAGGATATATTCACCGCGTTATAGAAGCGAAAATGATGTTGTATAAAATAACTTCGAGACCTACGGCAGCAACAAACAGGGAAGTAGCCGGCCTGTTTGACAACATTGATGAACCACTCTTTCTTTCTCTGAAGATTGTTTCTACGGTAGTTTCTCATGCGTGTATGTGTCTCGCAGTTGGAGGGGCGTCATGCGGGAATGTGGAGGAGGCGTCTCAGACAGATGGAGGCTCAGCTGGAGGAGAAGAACCAGAGCTGCTCAGGTGAGTGATCTGCAGATCTGCTGAAACCAGTGCTGGGGGCGCGTGCATAAAAAAAAAAAAAGAACAGAAAGCGAAGCGTGACATTACGTAATCAGATTACTTTAGAGTAACAGGCAATTACACACAACTGTAGACAACCGGAACAGTAGGCAGCGTTTATACTCACGGCGCTCGGGAGTGGTGGGGAGTTCAGTCTTTGCTTTCCGAGCTTTGAGTGAGTATTGAAGGTGGAGAGAACTGCCCAGTCCCCCACCCCAATCCTGAGTTCCGGGGCCTGAACTTCAAAGCCCAGTAACTCAAGGAGTTGTTCTCCAGCCATTGAGTGACTTCCTCTGGTGTTGCCATGGTGACAGAAATCAGGAGTAAGTGCAGAGCGTCAGGGTTACTTTTCGAATAAAGTAACTCAGATACTCTGATTTCTCCAATGAAAATTTTGTCATTACTGTTCACTTAGTGCGGGAAGCGTTGCATCCACCCCAGAATGAAAGATTTTCCAAATGTCGTTCCAAACCGTGAGAAAGCTTTGTTGCGTCTTCGAACACAATTTAAGATATTTTGGATGAAAAACAGGAGGCTTTGTGACTGTCCCATAGACTGCCAAGTAAATAACAGTGTCAAGGTCCAGGAAAGTACTGAAAACTTCCATCGTATCCATTCAAGGATGCACTGTTTCTCACGTGTATTTGCTTTGATTTGAAAGAAAACAGTGCATCCTTGTGGTGTGGATGATACAGAGAAGACAATCACGCCAGTCTATGGGACAATCACAGGCCTCCTGGGTTTCATCCAAAATATTTTTAAATTGTGTTCCGCGAAACAACAAAGCTTTCATGGGTTTGGAAGCATTACGGGGGAAGTGAGTAATGACAAAAATTTTAATTTTGGGGTGGAGTATCCCCTTTAAAGAGTAACGAGTATTGTAATGCATTACTTTTTAAAAAGTAACTTTCCCTTAACGCTTGGCCTCACACGCGTCAGACTCACTCACAGCGTGGACGCATTGACTGAAGTATTAACACAGCAGCTGCTTTACCTTTCTATGATGTTCTTGTAGGCCGTCAGCGAGAGAAGATGGCAGAGAAGAGCACAACAAAGCATCTGTGGGAGGCGGTGGACAAACTGCTGTCCGAGTCAACGAGAGGCTGCAGCTGCACCTGAAGGAGCGTAATGCTGGAGGGGACAGGTAATGACTCTTGCGCATGAGCCCGCGACTGAAACAGCTTCCTCAAAGATCCTGTCTGGCAGAGGAGTGGGGCCGCGGGACTCTTATTTTGACATCACTGAGAACATGACCCCTGAGGCACACAAGCTCCGCGTTCTCCGTCTTCATTAGTTTAACAGAGTCAACTTACTGTGATTACTTTCTTTTTATTCATATTTTTAGCAATCTCTTTGTTTTGGGAAAATGCCATATGATTACAGATTTAAGTATAAATGTTTTATTTTACACATTGAAGTTCAAATTATATTTTCATATGAATTCATTTATAAATGATGTATTATTAATTATCAGTATAGGAATAAAAATCATTTATTCATAATCAGCAGGAGTCAGGTTTCCTTTATCACATGAGGTGAGACAGACAAGACGATGGCAGGAGATTTAGTGTAGAAACAAAATGCAGAAGCGCCTGTTTGGCGGTATTTTTGGCTTTTGAAAACCCTGTTAAAATTGAATCAAGGTGTATGCCGTGCCTCCAAGCTTTCTTATTCGGTTCGCTAATAGTGTTGTCAAAAGTACTGTATTCGGTTACAGTCGTTACTGAAGCTTTAAAAATGTCCATTTCCCACTGAGATTTGAGCGCTGTTGAGCTGATTCTTGGTCACAGTGTTCACGGGCGCTCAGCAGATGCACCTGTGATTGGCTTCAGTCATCATCTCTTCACCGAGATCAGCGGGTCTCTATATATCTGCACATAGATGTTCTGCTGATATAAACCCCCACCCCACAGTGATGCCAGTATTACTGCTGTTGTCACGTGAAAGTTTCCTCAGTCACAATCTTACTCTCCACCGTCTACATCAGGTGTCAGAGGCCGCAGCCCTGATTAAACACACCCGATCCAGCCGATCAGTTCCTTCATGCTTAACTGACAACTACATGGTTTGTGTGTCGGAGCATGTTAGAACTAATTCTGCGTTCACACCATGTTTACCGTGGGAATTCAGAGATGAAGACATGACGTTCAGCCTCGGGAGCTGTGCACGTCAACAACATGAACCCGCGTGAAACCATGTTTCTGGCAGCTGTGGAACACAACAAAGGAACAGTTGCTTTGCAGATGCCTTATTATTACACTTCAGAATTATTTGAGTTATACATGGATAGCCTAGATATCTAACTCTGTGCTGCATGTCTTTAGTTTATGTTCACATTACTTTTTGATAAAGGCGTCTACATTAGCAAAAAGTCAGTTGCACAGATTTTAACTGCATTAATTACATTTACTTTTTCTCTGGTCCTGCGTGTGGCGCAGCGGTAGGTGGTGGTGCAAGCCGTAGCTCTCAGAAAACTCACACTTCACTAGTTGTAATTACGAGCTTCTATGAGGACGTAATTACAATAAGTACACACGCACTTTAAACTCTGAAGGGGCTGCAGCTGTTTGACAAACATCATCTATATATGAAATATCATGTGTATCAGCTTTATATCTGCCACCCTGCTCTCTGTGATCTCAGCATCGGCCATCTCTGTCTGACTTCAGCGCCTCTGTGGTGGTGTGTGTGTGTGTGTGGACGTAGAAGCGCGTCTGATCCGGGATCTGGAGCACACCAAGAAGCTGATAGAAGAGGCTCATCATGAGAAGGTCAGTGTGTGCTGTGGTCATCAGCCTAGTGTTTGGAAGAAATCCTTCTGTGAGATGATGTGGCTTCTTACACAGAACAAAGTATTCTAAGCAGTTATAAAGGCATTGCATTATTAAATACATTATTAAGGAACATTATAATAAGAAGTCAGATAAACCATAGTAGTTCTGTGTTTATTAGTCACGCTGAATCAATGAAAGCAGTTCAGTCTTCTGTTTCCTGGAACGGTGTG
>NC_056581.1:14776616-14779116 GCF_018340385.1 Cyprinus carpio | reverse complement strand
TGTAAATTAATCCGGTCTCGATTAAATGTAATGATAAAACCAGATACTAGGGTTATCAGGAGCAGATGGTGCTAGCGCAGGCCTCACGATCCTCTGATCAGTGTGTGTTTGTGTGGAGCAGCGTGGCAGCTACAGCTGATGGAGGAAGTGCACAGGACGCCATGACCCTCGGGAAACTGGGCGGCCCTGCAGAGAAGAACCGAAAACTGCAGAAGAAGTGAGTAAAACAGGAAGTAGAAATGAGTCATCATGTTCTCCCGCCATCATCTCTGCTCCACTGTTCAGTCACAGCGCCACCTGTTTTAGTGTAGTTCTTCATGAAATGTGAACGTGAGGTGAAGCTTAAAGGGGTATCGCAGCAGAAGATATCTTTATGATTGATGTCTGTCAGTGCATCATCATGTTTGTGTTTCCCCTCCTCGTCTTCTCACAAACTCTTTCCACGCCTCAACTCACAGCCCGAACTGCAGGGTAAGTGATGATGTCATGAAACACCTGGCATGTCTCAGGCCTGCTGTGAATGCGCTCCGGCTCTACTAACATCCTGACCTCACACACACACGCTTCTCCTTTTGTGCCCTTCTTGTTTCCATTTTAAAGTTAAGTTATTCTGTCTAACGCTCTTTGAGAGTTCAAAATTTAGAGCTCCATCCCATTTTCTTAACTAAGAAACTCTCAGTCTGTATTCAACCCATTCACGCTGGTGTTTTTTAGAAAGAACTTTCTGAGACGCAGAAACAACACCGGATCACCATCTGATCGTCTGAAACGGGTGTGGTGCTTCACTTTAAAACACACAGTGAAAACAGACTTGATAAGAAGGGAATAATTAATTGTTATTTCCCTAAAAAGCGTCAATATTTATTCTACCAGAGAAATATCGTGGTTTTTGAGTTCATTTGGGTGTGTAGTTCTTCAGTGTCCTGCAGAAGAAGCGCTGGGTCTCTTGTCTCCGTTAGCGTCTGCTGCAGAGGAAGTCAGTGTAGTCCCGAACCAATGCTTCTCTTTATTCTTCAGCATGATCTGATTGCACGTTTATCTGCTTGATCCCTCCTTTCATCTAATACTTCAGTATTCACTAAACTAACGCTACGCAAAAAGAACAACAGACCTGGAGAGCTATGAGGATCTGCTTCAGAACTATATACTGACACTTTCTCTGCGGTTTCCAAACATCAGAGGGAATGAAGAAAATGATGTTTTTGAGGACCGTTTTGTCCCAGGTGTGCAAACTTAGATTCTAGAATGTCACCCCAAAAATCGAATAAAATCTAATTTGCCTCCTTTAAAATCATTAAATAACTGAAGTAGTTAAACTGATAACAAGAAGTGTTGGAAGAGCATCGGTTTGGGACCGTGTGGTGTGGTGAACGCTGTAGATGAAGAATCTGATCCAGCTCGTTCTGCGGGTGTTTTCGCACTGATTTGATATGGAAGTGAATGCGGGATGC
The DNA here is from genome assembly GCF_018340385.1 of Cyprinus carpio. NCBI lineage: Eukaryota > Metazoa > Chordata > Actinopteri > Cypriniformes > Cyprinidae > Cyprinus > Cyprinus carpio. The sequence goes on along the minus strand of NC_056581.1, from coordinate 14,777,665 downwards.
TATCTCTGCTGTTTCCTCGCGCTGCACGCACTTCTCTCCGCACTGTCTGTGTCATTGGTAGGGGGGGGGGGGGGCGTGTCTGCAGCGTGAAGCGTGCTCATGATGTTCTGTGTGTTTTCAGACACGAGCTGCTGGAGGAAGCCTGTCGGCGCGGCCTGCCCTTCGCTCAGTGGGACGGTCCCACGGTGGTGGTGTGGCTCGAGGTACAGACAGTGACCACATCACACCTTCATCTGGAACACATTTATTTAATTCTATAATTGTTTTATATATATTCCCATAACCCGCAACCTAGTTGTTTGGGGTTTGCTTGGTGACCTCATCAACTATAATAATAACATGCATTAAAATACATGCATAAATGCATCTATACATGTCATATCGGTGACAAAGAGTGAAATGCAGCAAACGTGAGACATAGATCGCATCAGTAGTGAGAAGATCACAGCCAATAATCATTTATGTTTCTCCTCTGATGAGCTTTGGTGAAGTCAGCGCTGTGTTGTTGTTGTTGTTGTGTTCTCTCAGCTGTGGGTCGGATGCCGCGTGGTACGTAGCGGGTGCCGTGCCAAGTGAAGAAACGGAGCCCTCATGTTCTCTGTCCGAACCGGATCCAAGGCCCCAACCTCTTCACCGCCTCAAGCCGCCCGCCATCCAAGTCATTCTCTCCCGCCCCTCGGCCCCCCCTACCTCCAGCGGGGGAAACAGCTTCGGATAAAACCCGATCCCCTTTAAAAAAGCATTGTGAATCAGGATGGGGCCTGATGCGTCACAGGAGGTTCTGTTTTTGGGTCAGTCTAAAGAAAAATGAAGCAGGCAATGTGGTGTGGGTAATGATTTAAACAAAATAAAAAACCAGATCCCGGGTGGTAAGGCTGTGATGTAGTGTTTGGAGGGCTTCCGGGGTTTACAGTAAATGGTGCTCTTTCCCTCTGCATCTGCTCTGAGTTTGAACCATCTTCACAAAAGCGTTTATCAACAAAAAAGAAGATTCAAAGGCTTCCCCGCAGTTTTCCATCAAAACAAAAATTAAATGGTAATTAAATTGG
>NC_056581.1:14775537-14775616 GCF_018340385.1 Cyprinus carpio | reverse complement strand
GGTGGAGATGGGAAGGTTTAGGGGTGGAAGTGGGATCCAGGGGGTGGAGATGGGTATGTTTAGTTTTATTTAGGGGTGG